>NW_015438386.1:241724-250441 GCF_001293395.1 Leptomonas pyrrhocoris
AGCAGTTGTGTGTCTGCGTGTGTCTGTAAGGTAAGAGAGGGGGGGGAAGGGAAGTGTCCTCAACGTGTAGTGGGAACGCCACTGCACCCCGTTCTCTTTCGGTGTGTTTCGCTTTACACTGGAAGCGAAGCTCACGGCAGGCCGTTGCGCATGCGCGAGGGGGGGGGGAGGGCAGAAGGAAGGAGCAGAGAAGAGAGAAGAAATCGTAGTGGACTGCGTGAGACCGAAAAGGGTTCGAGAAGAACAGCATCGTAGAGGGTACGCGTCAACGAGGACGAGTCCCACCCATCCCACCCCACCCCCTCCTTTGCTTTGGGCGGCGATGTTTGACGGATGCCCCAATACCACGCTCTGCGTGCCTTCCCATTCATCGAGGGATTCTTTTTGTAAGTGCAGCCTGACCGAGAGCCGCCGCTTGTTGGAATGATCGCCTTCGCCGTGCGGCTCACATCCTTTCTTATTTCTGCTGCTGTTGTTCGAACCGTATTAAAGACGACATAATTATGAATTAAAGATATATATATATACTAGTTTTTTGTTGTCTTCATCGGTGGTCTCAAAAGTCCGCCCCTTCGACCCCCGTTCCTTCCCTTTCCTTTCCTTTCAGTTTTTCTTCTCCCACGCGTGCCACTGACCCGCCGCGATGGACACCGTTTGCCAGAACAAAAACAAAGAAAGACAGAGGAGAAGGCCGTAATGCGCTGGCATCAAAGGAATTCTCGCGCGCACGCTTCTGGATCCACCGCAGTAAGGGAAGCGTACGAGTAAAGACATGTCTTCGTTTACTTTGTTTTGTGTTTCGCCTATTTGTAATAACCGCCTTAGCAAAAAAGCGCATGCGGACCTCGGCGATCCAGCGTTGTCTCTTCGCCGCCGCCGCCGCCGATTGGCAGCCGCGGCTTCGTGAACACATGAGAAAAACAAGGAGTGGTGTGGCCGCCCAACTTAGTGAAGGTGGCCGTGGCCGTGGCCATGATCTGCACCGTCGCCCTCCTCCTCGTCGTTACCGCAGACCCCGCAGCAGGGGCAGAAGTTGAGCCGCTGACGCTCCTTCAGCGTGTACTCATCCCACGGCTCCTCGCCGCCGTCCAGCAGGGCCTTCAGCGGCACCGGCACCGTCTCGACGGTCCCCACGCAGGCGCTGGCTTCGCCGATGGATGCGTACTCCGCCGCCTTGCGTGCGTCCAGTTCGTGGGCCGCACCGCACTCGCCGGAAGTGTCAAGACCGAGGTGATCGCCGTAGAACACCACGACGCCGGCGGGCGCCGCTGATGAGGGAGACGACGACGACGATGGCGATGGCGCCATCAGCGCACGCAGGCACGCGGTCATCGCCTCCGGTGCGCTGCCCACCATTGCAATCGGCGGAGATTGCGCGGCAGACGATTTGCTGCCCAGTTCGCCCGCCATGGCGTGGCGGACCGCGGTGATGTGCTCGCCGATAAAGTCCACCGCTTCTACAAACGCGTTTGCTATCGTCGGAGGGGCAGCCGCACCAGCCGCAGCATTTTCCGCTGCACGGGTGTACGTTGGGACAGCAGCGTAGGGCAGCCGCACGACCACCGCGCGGCATCGCAGCAGCACGCTGTTCGGCTGCATCGCGGCGAAGGCGGTGCACCATGCGATGTTCACCATGGCCTTTCCGCCTGCGACCGACACCGGCAAGTCGCGCAGGTCTAGCACCACCACCACCGCACCGCCGTCATCAGAAGCGACGGCGACTGGGTGTGCCTCCTTCTGAATCTTGGTGAAGGTCTCCTCCGGCAGCGCCGCGGCGGCGTAGTAGTGCGGGCAGACGACCACCTGATGACTACCGGTGCGGCCAGACGCGAGTTCAAAGTCGTCCGTCGTCGCCCGCAGCGACGCAAGAGGACTCAACTCCACGGTGCCGGCGGTCTCGGCGAGGCGGCGCAGCTCATCCTCCACGGTCACCGCCAGGGCCGTCGCCGCAGCACTCTCGCACGGCGCCTCCGTCCACGGCAGCAGCGGCACCTCGTCGTAGAGGATGTCATACAGGTTCCACGTCTCCTTCCACACCATGCGCGCCACCTCGCTGTCTAGAAAGCTCACCGGCGAGGCGGCATCCGCCTCCGCGGCGGCCACTCTCGCCTGCGCCTCCGTCAGCGCTGCGGCGTGGATGCCAACGGGAAAAAGCGCAAACCGAAACGGACGCATCTCGATGGTCAGCGGTACGGTGGTGGCGGCAGGGGCTGTGGACGAGGACGAAGTTCCTTCGTGGTGGGCCGCAGAAGTCGTCGCGGTCGTGGTGGTGGTGGGGGGGGGAGCGGCGATGAGGGGGTAGAAGGAGTCTGGTGGGGCAGCGGTGTGCGTGTGACGGAAGCCGCGGATGTGCATCACGGCCGCCTGCGAGTTCTCGGGGCACGCGCCCTTGCCGCGTATACGCACGAACATGACTGCCTCCTCCTGGTGATCGTCGCTTCACTCGTTGGTGTGGCGAACGCAGCTGAAAGGGGAACACGAAAAGAGAGCGAAGAGCAGCGCAGAGAGAAACGAAAACGAGCAACACGAATCGAACGCGTCGGTGTTGCTGCTTTGCCTTAAAGAAAGTATTACGAGTACTTACGAACAGTAGTAGTAGAGGTGAATTTCGTAAGCGAGCTTGATGGCGGGCGGATGTCAGGAAGAGTCGCAGCGTGGCAGCCGCTTCAGGACAGCAGAGAAAAGACAAAAAAAAAGGTATGTAAGAGGGAGGAAACAGAGGGGTAAGGATGCACCGGTAGGTAAAAACGTAAGGTTCAGAAGCAGGCTTCAACGGGAATGTATCGTACAATTTTTGGTGAGGCTACGAGGTCGCGAATGACGGCAGCACGGGAGGTAAGGAACGGAGAAAAACAAGAAAAGAAGGTAAGGAGAGGAGTAAAGAATAAGAGAGGAGACACCGCGACAGAGACGCTTGAAAAGTGAAAGCGCAGGCGGTGATGGAATGACGACGTAAGGAGGGAGGGTGAGGAGGCGTCCGCGAGTGCTTTACCCATAGAAATGACGGCTAACAAGAAGAAGTGGGTGAGCTCCAAAAGACACGCAGACGTTTCCGCTTGCCTGTGGGCGTGTTTCACCTGCAACTGATCGAACGCGTCATCCGCTGGCAACGGGGAGACGAACGGGGAAGACTCCGCCTCATGTGGTCCTGAGCGCAGCTTCCTTTTTCCCGTAAACGCAGGAAGACGGGTATTTCTCGCCACCCATGAAAAACGGAAGGAACTCTCACCAGTGTCCTTCGTCACTCGACCTTCCCCTTCCCCCCCCCCCCTTCCCTTCCTTCGGCTTCTGCAAACGGACGTATTTTTGGCATGTTTGTCTGTCTTCATTTCTACCCAATTACTCTCTTCACTACGTCGTGCGTCGTGCCGTACGTGGCAGAGACGCGTAAACACAGCGCTCCAGCAAGCGCACATCCAAAATGTAAATATATATATATATAACTATAAACTGAGAGCTGTCATCACGGACAGGCATCCATAACACCTCCTTTGCATTTTGGTTAATGGAAAGGGAAAAGAAGGTGCCATCGACATCCTCAAGAACGACCCGCAAGGACAGAAACTGCAGCACTCACTCACACACACACATACCCCGCAGATGAACGAACGCAGTTGCACCTGCTCCTATCACCGCTATATCGATATATATATAAAGCAAAGATAAACATATATATATATATATATAGAAACTGAGAACATAACTACACTGATGTTGCAAGGGAGCACGAGGGACATTTGAACTGAAAGGAGGCGCAAAATGAATAAATAAATAAAAAGTAGAGGAGGTCACTACAGAGCGGCACGATGGGGGAAATCCAACAATGAGGAGAGCATGCTAAGACGAAACACCGGCGGCACTGGAAACGAAAAGTGTGGGGTGTTGGGGGGAGAGGGGAATATATAACGTGGTAGCGCAAAGAAGAAGGGCAGTGATCCATCTGCAGAACCGCTACCGCGTCAAGCGCCGGCAGAGAAGGGAAAAGGCGTCCCTGCCGTGCTCACGAGTTGGGACCCCTCTGCCTCTCTCTCTCCCCCGGTTTTGCCTTCCCATTGCAATAAAACATTAAAACAAATCTACCTTATCTTGTCGTTTGCTTTCGCATCTCCCCACCTCCGCTTTACGCGAGGGCGACGAAGCCGCTGGTCTCCTCCAGCTTCTCCGCACGAGCGCGGCGGAACGCGCGCACCACGCGGCCGGCATTCACGTGATGCTGCCGGGCCTCACGCCACAGCGCACGCGCACGTAGACGACGCGCCTTGTCCAGGTACTCGCCTGTGCCGTAGGACGTATCGCTCTCCTGTGCCGTCGCCACCGTGATGTCGATCTTGGCGAGCATCGTCCTCGCGTCGCTGTCCAGCACCTGGGCATCGAAGGTCTTCTCATAAACGGCCTCCTTCACGGGTATGAGACGAGAGATGAAACCGGTGATCAGCACAATCACGGACACCATGAAGCAGGCAAACCACTCTTCCCCGCGCAGCGACGTGACGTTCATGAAGTCGCCGAAGGTCTCCACTGCCAGGATTTGGAAGCCGAAGCAGAAGACAAGAACCGCAATGAGAGGACGCGACCGACTCCACAGACCTTCGAACATGTTCAGCTCGTCGTACAGCTTTCGGCAGTTGAACATGTGAATCAGTGTCGATAGCACAAAGACGTTGAAGACGATGGTTTGGTGCTCCACGCCATCGAGCGGGCCGGCGCGGAACCACACGTTGCCGTACGCCTGCACCGCGAGCGTCAGCGCCAGCATGTACGCCGCAGCGGCACCAATCGTGACGTGCATGCGGCGCGAGATGAGCGGGGCCTTGCGGCTGACAGGACCACGACGCAGACAGTCCTCGCTCGGCTCCTCCGTGGCGAGGGCAAGGGCGGCAAGCGTGTCCATGATCAGGTTCACCCACAGCAGCTGCACCGTCGTCAGCGGCGAGGACGCGCCGCCCGTCATGACCGACCCGATGAAGGTCAGCGCCACAGACACGTAGTTCACCGTCAGCTGCAGCTGCAGGAACTTGCGGATGTTGTCGTTCACACACCGGCCCCACACAACGGCGCGCTGCACGGAGCGGAAGTTGTCGTCCAGCAGCACAATATCCGCGGACTTCACGGCGATATCCGTGCCGCTCCGCATCACAAAGCCCACATTCGCCAGCCGCAGCGCAGGTGCGTCGTTCGTGCCGTCGCCCGTCACCGCCACCACCTCGCCACGCACCATGAGCATCAGCACCAGCAATTGCTTGTCCAGCGGCTGCGAGCGAGCCATCACCGTCATGTGGTCCAGAACAGGCCAGAACTTCTCCATCCGCTCCTCGTCACCGTAGGCGTCGTACACAAGATTTCGGAAATCCTGACCGGTCATGGCGAGGTCGCCGCGTGAACGATTAAAAATACCGCATTCACGAGAAATGGCAAGGGCGGTATCGAGGTTGTCGCCGGTGCACATCCGCACCGTCACGCCGGCCATCTGGCACTTCTGCACCGCCTCCGCCACCTCCGGACGCAGCGGGTCGTGAATGCCGATCAGACACAGCCACACCAGCTTCTCCGTCGGCTCGTCCTCCGGGAGCTCCTTCCCGCTCAGGGTGGTGTACGCAACACCGATGGTGCGGTTAGCGTCGGTGGCAAACGTGCGGAGTTGCGCCGTAATCAAGTTACGCACGTCATCCGTCATGGGGACCTCCTCGCCCGCCTCGTTCACGTAACGGTCGCACAGCGGCAGCACGCGATCGGAGCCGCCCTTCACGTGGTGCAGCAGCGTCCCGTCCTCCTGGCGCACCACGGCGCTCATCCGCTTCCGATCGCTCGTGAAGGGGAACAGCATGAACCCGCGCTTGTGGCACGCCGCACGCATCCGCTGGTGCGGCCGCTCCTTCATGTTGTTCACGTCCGCGTCCGCCAGCATCGCGCGGTCCACAAAGTCCAGCAGCGCGTTGTCCGTCTTGTTGCCCTTGTCCGTCATCCACTGCCAGTACGGCGCAACCGCGTGCCCCTCCTTGTCCGTCGTGCTCACAACCTTCTCGCTCGAGCTGTTGATCGCAAGGCTCTCCACCAGCATCTCCCGGATGCGGGGGTTGACATCATGAAGACACGTTATGGGTTGGGGAATGTCACCTGGTTGCGCAACACGAAAGCGCTGCATGCCCACGTAGCCCTGCACCACGCTCATCCGGTTCTGCGTCAGCGTGCCCGTCTTGTCGCTGCAGATCTGTGTCGCGTTGCCCATCGTCTCGCACGCGCGCAGGCGGCGCACCTGGTTGTTGTCGTCGTGCATCTTGTTCTGCGAGTAGGCCAGCGCAATCGTGACGGCCAGCGGCAGCCCTTCCGGCACGGCCACCACCACGACCGTGACACAGAGAATGAAGTAGTCGAGGAAGTGCTTATAGCTGGCGTTGGGGCGGTGGCGGACGAGGTCGGCAATTTCAATGCACGCGAGAATCACGAAGAGCACCGCCGCGGCACTGATGCCGATGCGGCCGATCTTCTCCGCCAAATCGTCCAGGCGCTCCTGCAGAGGCGTCGGACGTGGCGCACCCGCACCGCGCGACTCCATCAGCAGCTTGCCACCGAAGGAGCGCTCGCCCACCGCACACGCCAGCATGTACGCGTCCTCCGCCGTGTTCACAACAGTGCCCGTCAGGATGATCGGCGCCTCCGCGTTCTTCTTCTTCGGGTCGTTCTCGCCCGTCACGCTGCTCTCGTCGATCACAACGCTCATGCCGCGCACGAAGAACCCGTCCACGGGCACCACAAGACCGGGCGACAGGTTCACAACGTCGCCCACAACGATCTCCGTCACGTCGACCGTCACCTCCGCACCGTCGCGGCGCACGCGGATCGGCTGCGCGGAGTTCTCCTCCGTCAGCTTGTGGAACTTCTGCTCCTTGCGGTAGTCGTTCACCGACGACACAGACGTCACGATGAAGACGGAGCACAGGATGGCGAAGCCTTCGATCCACCCAGTCTTGTAGTTCGCCCGCGTCTCCCCAGGCTCCGGCACCGTCAGCCCCAGCACGAGGGACACCAACGCCGCAGCGGCCAGCAGGCGGATCATGCTGTCTTCCCACGCACCCTTGTAAATCTCCCAGAAGGTCAGCGGGGGGTCCTCCGGCAGCGCGTTCTTGCCGAAGAAGCGACGGCGCTCCGCGGCGCTGTGGGCATCGATGCCGTCCCTCAGAGAGGTGTGGAGGGACTTGGCGATGCCCTCCACCTTACCGAGCTCTTCGTAGGACGGCATGCCCTCACTGGCACGACCGAAGATTTCCTCCAATTTACTTTGAATGCCAGTTCCGTACTCCTCTCCACCAACTGTCACGCAACAGGGACGCTGGCTGGTGCGCCGACGGACCGAGGAGGCGAGGTCCTCCTTCCGCTGTCGGTCGAACGCGTTTACATCCGCGACGGAGGTTCCGTAGGAGCGGAAGCTGCTGCTTTTGCTGCCCAGCAGCGCTGCATTGTCCGCAAAAGAGTCCTCCACCGACATCGAGTGCATCAGACGGAAAGGAGAGAGAAGGGGGAGGAGGAATGATCAAGAAAAAGAGAAAAGAAAAAAAAGGTTTTTGTTGCTGTGAACTGAGTCGGTGCTGGTGTTTTGGTTTTGGGTTTTCTCCAACAGTGATGTGACTCCACAGTCTACGGTGCGAGGTACGACGAGCGACACGCCGGCGGTGTCCACAACCCCGAATACGCACGCGAGTGTCTCTTGGCGCCCCTGCTTTTTTCTTCCTTCGAAAAACAATAAGGCGAAGCGAGCTTGAAGACGATGAACAAGAAGGACACTGCAGTTAAAGAAGAAACGAAGAAGGCAGGACAGATTCTACGGAGTATATATATTGCGGTAAGAGGCACTTTTATCTTTGGTTCCTTTCGAACCTCAATGCCCGCTTAACTGACTTTGGTGATGACACTTCAGTGTGCGTGTGCGCACGGACGGACGTCTTCATGAGAATACGATGTACGATACCTGGTGGCGCTGCAGGGGGGAAAGGAAGATCGCGTACCACGTACGTCCACAATTGGCACGAAGAGAGCGAAGAAGCAAGCAAAGAAAAGAGCGGAGCGGGGGGGGGGTAATCGGAGCAAACAAAAAGATGGTCGCGTATTTTCATACATTGCGTCACAACGAGCAGAAGAGAAGAAAACAAAGGAAGCGCATGATCTACGCTAACCGACCAATGTCGCATCGCCCTTTGTCTCCTCCAACGAACGAGAGTACGCCGTCACCGCAGGTGAAGGCAGGGGAGCGTGCGGAACGCTGCACGCCGCACTTGGTGAAGGAGGGAGGAAGGGGGGGAGGGGAGGCAGCCGCGACTGTCGCAGCACAGAGAAGTATGAACCACGTCAGCTGGAACGGTGATGCCACAAAGCGGTCAGGCGCGAAGAGAGGAACGGGGGCGGAGCGAGGGTCAGACGGCGTTGGAGACGGCCACCGCCGCCGCAGCCTCCACCAATTCTTCCCCTGTGCGTTCCCCCTCGCCGCCCTCGTCAAACACCATGCATGAAGTTTCCTTCAGCGGCATCACTATCATTATTATTATTATTATCTGCTGATGCTATTCTTTACTGAGATCTTATTTATTGTCTTCTTCACAGACACGAAGAAATCAAAACAAATCAGAAACAATCACACAGAGGGAGTCAAGACCACGCGGAGGAAGACACCGCAGAGGAAACGCCAACGAAACAGAACTTCGTGAGGCACACACGCAGGGGGGGGG
>NW_015438386.1:251230-267550 GCF_001293395.1 Leptomonas pyrrhocoris
CCCCCTCCCCTCCTTTTTTTGTCTCTTTTATCAATTCGCGTGATTAATTAAAAACAACAACAACAACGCCAACAAGAGTTACGCAAGGCACGCAGACCAGAAAGAGAGAAAGAAAAAAGTCCTCACGCTTATTCGGGAAGGGAGAAACGCTTCTCTCTCTTTACTATAGAAGAAGGAGGCTTCCTTGCTTTCTCCGTAGCCCTTGCCGCACTAGCGTACACGCCAGCTGAAACGGGCTGAAGTGCTGATGCAGTGCACCTCCATAGTGCGCTCGCACGCACGCCGCGCTTTCTGTGAGTGCAGGAAGATGACCTGGAAGAGCAAAGATCATGGACACAGGCATGACAACCTGTCTGCTTTCTTTGACGATTTCTTTCCTCCCCCCCCCCCTCTCAGTCAACGGTGTCCAGAGGAAAAGAAGGAGTAAGTATCACCCTTGTGGCCATCCGCATCCGTCAGCCATCGCTTCCACCGCCTCTCGAGCCTACAGATCGCGGAGCAGCGACGAGTAGAGCAGCTCGCTATCGCACAAGGCGTCAAGGTGGTCCGTCTGCTCGCGCAAATGCTTCATCAGCAGCATCGTCTCCGCATCCTGGCCCACCGGCACGTTGCCGTTGTCCTTTGCATTGCCCTCTTTATCCAGGTTTGACTTCAGCTGCTCCGTGTTGCTACGGATGGAGCTCAGCAGCGCCTCGATGTAGTTGCCGACAGCCAGGCTCTCAATTGCCTTGAAGGTGTCCGTGACGGGGTTCGTGTGGATGTGCAGCAGGTTCAGCTTGTGGAAGGCGTCCACGTCGAGCTTCACCGGGATCTCATGCAGCGCGCCGTGCTTCGTGATGCCGCTCTCCTTCGCGTAACCCGCTAAGCCGCGCCGACGCTGGTAGCTGCGCTCCTTCGACACCAGCACGTCATACTTGTAGTACGCCTCCGTGGGCGTGAAGGCGCGGATGTAGGGGCGGCCCAGCAGGCTGGTGCGGAAGGGATCGTAGATCAGCAGGATGGCCGGCTGGCTCTGGTCGTGCAGGTCGCGCAGCTTATCCATGGTCCGCTTCGAGTACGGGTTGAAGCGAGCGCTGCACACCACAAACTGGCCAATCGCGTTGGTGTCGAGGAACTCGTCCGAGTAGGCGGCCTCGTGGATGTTCATGTCGTTGCGCAGCAGCTCTCGCTCCTTGCGCAGCCGCTCCGTAAACTCCTCCTGCGACATGCGGTCCTCCTCCTCGACGTCGATGCGGGGTTGAAAGCGCACATCCGTGATGGAGACGGCGTCGCCGATCTGCAGGCCGATGACGTCGCCGAAGATGTTCTGGCTGCTCGTGGCACTGCGGGCGTTGTACAGCAGCGCACACACGGCGGGAAAGGACAGCTGCACCGTCTTGGGCAGCGGAAACTCGGTGCACATCACGCACCCGCTCTCATCGAACTTCTCCTTCTCCTCGTCCACGGCCGGCTGCGCCTCCGTCACTGGCAACTTCGGGAAGCCCGCGTACATGATGAAGAGGGGAGGGAGAGAGGGGGATAAAGAAGAGGTGCTCACAGAGAGAGAGAACAACAAATGAAATACCTGTGGTTGTGCGGGAGACGGCTAGAGGTTCGCGTGGGGACAGCAACAAGAGAAGGTGTGTTTGCTTTTCCTGTTTTCTATTAGCATCATTATCATTATGTAGGTGTGTGTTGTTGTTGATGATGATGATGATCCCAAAATGTGGAGTGAAGAGCGTGATTCGATGAACGGAAGCAAAGCAAAAAGAAGACGAGAAAGACAGCAGTGGATGACGAGTGAGAGAAGGACCGCTGCTGCACGGCGGTACGAGATCCGCGGCAAGCTACCCGTGCAGACCTTGCACAAGAAGCATTGGTTTTCTTTTCGCATGGCCGTCAGCCACCCGCGCCGCATGCGGCATCGTCCAACACGGGGAAAGGGGAGGGGGAAGAGAGAACGGTTTCCGCTGGCCCACCAGCGCGTAGCGACACGTGGAAGAAGAAAACAATAACAATAACCGACATGAGAGCTAGATGGGGGAAAAAGCTTCGTCTTCAGCCACCTCAATTGCACGACCGCCTACATCCTCAGCTGCTCAGGTGGTCACCCAGGGAGAGTCTTCTCAACGTGCTAGCTGTGGCACGGCACATCCCACCTTAGGGATGGTTGAACAGATTAACAAAAAGCAAAGGTTGTACTCTCAACCATTTGTATATATATATAAGTGAACGTAAAGTTCTCATAGGAGGCTGATACGGTGGTCCCTGGATGATAGTGAAAAGAAGAAAAGGGCAAAAAAAAAGAAGGGGCCGAAATCAGAAGCACAACGAGCCCGCAAATCTGTGGAGTACAACAAGTCGCGAGTCGTTCATCTTCTTCCGGCCGCATTTTGACTTGAGAGACACAACAACAGGCACATGCGGAGAGAAATATATAAAAATAATTTGGCCGAGTGCGCGTTGCTGCCCACACGTTACTTTCAACTGATATTACGATTACTTCCTTCTTTAGAGACGCTTGCCACCACAGTTTTCGGATTTGCTGATCTCTAGTTTTCCTCTCCCTCCTCGCGCGCGCGACACGCCTCAACACGCCGACGGTGAAGCTGACTTAGGCACACGCCGCACCAGCGAATCAAGCGAATAGATAAAAAAAACGGGAAACAAAAAATGGGAGGAAAATAGAAATTGTTGATGCTGCGTGCTCATTGTTGACGACGAAGGCACACAGCGTGTAAAGGGAGAGCACATCGAGCGAAACCGCCAGAGAGCCACAACGGACCCGCATAAGAAGGCGCGCGCGCAGAGGGACAGAGCAAAAAAAAAAAAGCAGGCTGCAGCAGATTGTGCGTTTGCTGGTTGGTAGTTGTCCGTATTTCTTTATCCCTTTGGCGAGGTTAGCTTCACCATTTGCTTGTACACGTTGTGCGACAACTCCGAGTTCATGTCGCGATCCCGGTACGCACGGCGGAACGCGTTCACCACCTTCAGCGTCTCCACATGCTCCGCGTACACGCGGAACCACAGACTGAGCACACGTGCGTGGGTGGCCTTGTGCAGTGCCTCGCCACACCGTCCAGCGCGCGCGTCCGCCGTGTGCTCGACGTCCTTCGCCAGCTTCACCAGAAACTGTCTCGCGTCCTCATCGACGTTGTCGGCGTCGAACTCACGCTTAAACTTCAGCTCCCGCGCCGGGATGCAGCGGGAGGCCATGCCCAGCGGGATGTTGAAGAAGGTCAGCACGAGGGTCGCCGTCCACTCCGAAAAGTGCAGTCGCGTGACGTCCATGAAGTCGCCGAAGGCCTCCACTGCCACGAGCTGAAACACGACGCAGAAGCCCACGACACCAAGGAAGGCCTTGGAGCGCTCAAAGCCCTCAAAGACATCGATCTCGTCGTACAGCTTCCGGCAGTTGAACATCTGGAAAAGCGCGCCGAACACAAAGACGTTGAAGACGAAGGTCTGGTGCTCGCGGCTAAACTTCGGGATGTTGAACCAGCGGAAGCCGACACTCTGCGTTACGAGGGTGACGATGAGCTGATACAGAGCAATGACACCAATCGTGACGTGCATGCGGCGCGAGATGAGCGGGGCCTTGCGGCTGACAGGACCACGACGCAGACAGTCCTCGCTCGGCTCCTCCGTGGCGAGGGCAAGGGCGGCAAGCGTGTCCATGATCAGGTTCACCCACAGCAGCTGCACCGTCGTCAGCGGCGAGGACGCGCCGCCCGTCATGACCGACCCGATGAAGGTCAGCGCCACAGACACGTAGTTCACCGTCAGCTGCAGCTGCAGGAACTTGCGGATGTTGTCGTTCACACACCGGCCCCACACAACGGCGCGCTGCACGGAGCGGAAGTTGTCGTCCAGCAGCACAATATCCGCGGACTTCACGGCGATATCCGTGCCGCTCCGCATCACAAAGCCCACATTCGCCAGCCGCAGCGCAGGTGCGTCGTTCGTGCCGTCGCCCGTCACCGCCACCACCTCGCCACGCACCATGAGCATCAGCACCAGCAATTGCTTGTCCAGCGGCTGCGAGCGAGCCATCACCGTCATGTGGTCCAGAACAGGCCAGAACTTCTCCATCCGCTCCTCGTCACCGTAGGCGTCGTACACAAGATTTCGGAAATCCTGACCGGTCATGGCGAGGTCGCCGCGTGAACGATTAAAAATACCGCATTCACGAGAAATGGCAAGGGCGGTATCGAGGTTGTCGCCGGTGCACATCCGCACCGTCACGCCGGCCATCTGGCACTTCTGCACCGCCTCCGCCACCTCCGGACGCAGCGGGTCGTGAATGCCGATCAGACACAGCCACACCAGCTTCTCCGTCGGCTCGTCCTCCGGGAGCTCCTTCCCGCTCAGGGTGGTGTACGCAACACCGATGGTGCGGTTAGCGTCGGTGGCAAACGTGCGGAGTTGCGCCGTAATCAAGTTACGCACGTCATCCGTCATGGGGACCTCCTCGCCCGCCTCGTTCACGTAACGGTCGCACAGCGGCAGCACGCGATCGGAGCCGCCCTTCACGTGGTGCAGCAGCGTCCCGTCCTCCTGGCGCACCACGGCGCTCATCCGCTTCCGATCGCTCGTGAAGGGGAACAGCATGAACCCGCGCTTGTGGCACGCCGCACGCATCCGCTGGTGCGGCCGCTCCTTCATGTTGTTCACGTCCGCGTCCGCCAGCATCGCGCGGTCCACAAAGTCCAGCAGCGCGTTGTCCGTCTTGTTGCCCTTGTCCGTCATCCACTGCCAGTACGGCGCAACCGCGTGCCCCTCCTTGTCCGTCGTGCTCACAACCTTCTCGCTCGAGCTGTTGATCGCAAGGCTCTCCACCAGCATCTCCCGGATGCGGGGGTTGACATCATGAAGACACGTTATGGGTTGGGGAATGTCACCTGGTTGCGCAACACGAAAGCGCTGCATGCCCACGTAGCCCTGCACCACGCTCATCCGGTTCTGCGTCAGCGTGCCCGTCTTGTCGCTGCAGATCTGTGTCGCGTTGCCCATCGTCTCGCACGCGCGCAGGCGGCGCACCTGGTTGTTGTCGTCGTGCATCTTGTTCTGCGAGTAGGCCAGCGCAATCGTGACGGCCAGCGGCAGCCCTTCCGGCACGGCCACCACCACGACCGTGACACAGAGAATGAAGTAGTCGAGGAAGTGCTTATAGCTGGCGTTGGGGCGGTGGCGGACGAGGTCGGCAATTTCAATGCACGCGAGAATCACGAAGAGCACCGCCGCGGCACTGATGCCGATGCGGCCGATCTTCTCCGCCAAATCGTCCAGGCGCTCCTGCAGAGGCGTCGGACGTGGCGCACCCGCACCGCGCGACTCCATCAGCAGCTTGCCACCGAAGGAGCGCTCGCCCACCGCACACGCCAGCATGTACGCGTCCTCCGCCGTGTTCACAACAGTGCCCGTCAGGATGATCGGCGCCTCCGCGTTCTTCTTCTTCGGGTCGTTCTCGCCCGTCACGCTGCTCTCGTCGATCACAACGCTCATGCCGCGCACGAAGAACCCGTCCACGGGCACCACAAGACCGGGCGACAGGTTCACAACGTCGCCCACAACGATCTCCGTCACGTCGACCGTCACCTCCGCACCGTCGCGGCGCACGCGGATCGGCTGCGCGGAGTTCTCCTCCGTCAGCTTGTGGAACTTCTGCTCCTTGCGGTAGTCGTTCACCGACGACACAGACGTCACGATGAAGACGGAGCACAGGATGGCGAAGCCTTCGATCCACCCAGTCTTGTAGTTCGCCCGCGTCTCCCCAGGCTCCGGCACCGTCAGCCCCAGCACGAGGGACACCAACGCCGCAGCGGCCAGCAGGCGGATCATGCTGTCTTCCCACGCACCCTTGTAAATCTCCCAGAAGGTCAGCGGGGGGTCCTCCGGCAGCGCGTTCTTGCCGAAGAAGCGACGGCGCTCCGCGGCGCTGTGGGCATCGATGCCGTCCCTCAGAGAGGTGTGGAGGGACTTGGCGATGCCCTCCACCTTACCGAGCTCTTCGTAGGACGGCATGCCCTCACTGGCACGAGAGAAAATGTTCTCCAAAGGCACCTGCATCTCGCCACCGATGGCCCTGTCTGCTGCGGTGAGGGTGGTGTGTGGGGGCGGGACGGCGGCGGCACTAGCGCTGATCGTAGGGCGGATCGCCGCCTCCTCGGCGCTGACGACGACGTCCGTTGCGCCCATGTTTTGCCTGGTGGTCGAAGTTAAAGAAAAAGGATATATAAGATGAGATTTTTCTTTTAAGGGAGGAGGAGTGAGGTGGTGCCTGCGTCTGATCTCCGTCGAGCTGCCGCGTCGTGGGCGCAAGACAAAAGCCGCGGCTTCTTTCGATAAAGACAAATACAGAAGCGAAAAGGGTGTATATATGTATATATGTGCTGCGATTAGCAGAGAAAACAAGGCTTATCGCTTGCCGTGAATACCCGTAAAGTTAAATAGCCAAAATAAAAAAGAGGAGGTCTCTTCGGTGAACACCGATCACAAAAAGAGATGTACGAAAATGACAGGCTGATCAGCAGGGAAAAAAGGGAAAAGATCTCTTCTGCGAGTGTATAGGTCGCTTCGGAAAAGCACAACGAGGACAAAGGGTGAAGGGGACAGATAACACTTCGCAATTCGAACTACACAGCTTCACGAATTGCTCTGAAGCCGAAAGCAATAGATAGATATATAGATATATGTCAAGCAAGTGAATCTCCTTCACAGAAACTACGGGTGTTCTATTGAGCTGCGCTTCAAACCTCCCGTTGAGATGAATAGGTAGACGCGAAAGGTTTAATATTAATAAAAATAGGAGAGGAAATGCGAATTAAATGGCGGTAATATACGGTGCTTGTTTTTTGGAAAGGGGAAAGTTTAAGCACGGCCTGCAAGTACGGAGAACCAAGAACAAGAAAAGGGCGTCAAATGCCCAAGGAAAGAGCCGCGGCGAAGGTGCCTCAACAAAGAAAAACTCGTTCAACACCCCGGTGAGAGCTGAAAGCACCCAAATAATACTAATAAAAGAATTGCGAGAGAAGAGAAACACCAGAAAATGATAACGTTAACGGGAAAAAAGGTGTATGAAGGCGCGCTTTTAGAGTCGCTCTTCTCCGTGTACGAGACAGCAGGTTCTACTTCTCCTGTGTCGGTAAGTTGGTTCGCGACGCAGAAGAACTCGCTGACCCTTTTTTCTTCCTTTGAATTTCTTTTAAGAGAAGGCTGTCACTTCGTCCGTTACTCTTGTCAACGGAGCCTTCAGGAAACGGATTCGGCTGAACGGCTCTTCGTCTGCCGTCCCTTCGTATCTATAGCGTGTCCTAACAGTGCGCGTATCACTTCAAGATGGTGGCGCAGCGCCCAGACACACACACACACGCGGGTAAATGCCGGCCTGCGAGAAGTACAAGCACTGGATTCTCTCCTGTCGGATGTGTAATCTTCTTTGGGGGAGAAGGAGGTTGACGGCGAGCGGCGTGACACGCGGAAACAGCAACAGCAATATATATTTACAAACGAAAGGAAAACAAATCTTTAAACAATAATAATTAAAAACTCAAAAAAAAACGAGCGTTAAGCTTTTGACTCCTTTTTTTCTTCTTGTTTATCTGTTTTTAAGTTAAAGGGGGCGCGCAACTGGTAAAGCACAGTACTACAACGAAGATATATATATATATATAATAGAAAGCAAAGGAAGAGCCTACGAAAGAGAGAGGAGAGAGAAATGAAAGACTTAACAACAAGAAACAACAAGAGTAGAAAGGGGGGAAAATAAATGCTTACGAGAGACACACAACAGCACGAAAAAGAAGGGGGAGAGAAGAATCCGGGAGAGAGAGAGAGGTATGCGTAGTAATACGTGAAGGGAAATAGAAAGCAGAGAGAAAAAAAGTACTGCCTAATCTTGAAAGGTGCACGTGCGTATGTGAACGCAGAAGGTGGGAGTTTGGGATGTTGTAGGGGGGAGGGAGGTTCGTTCACGAAACGAGCTTCAACGCGCAGGGGAGGAGAGCCGTTGAGGAGAAACAGAAAAGCTGATGAAGTGAGTTTATGTATATATACATACGGCAAAGCCCATTCTTTTCCTTATTATCCTTTCCTTCATATATCAGAGAAGATGCGTAAGAGGGAGGGGGGTAAGGTTCCTTCGCAGAGGTTTCCTGTGCCTCATGTATGAGGGAAACCCAGTCTTTTTTGGGGGGCCCAGATGTAGTCAGTAAGAGGCCGTTTTATTCCTCTTTTTTGCTTTTGTAGGTAGTTAAGCACACCACGTTTGATCAGCAGTTGCTCTGGAACTCAGAGCGGGACGCAGCAGTGAAATTGTAAAACAATAATAATAATGGTTTTCCTTCGCAATGGTATTGACGCACACGAGCAGGTGTATTATTAGTTCAGCTCGAAATCTCAGAGTGTATAAGAGGGGAAACAAAGAAAGAAGAGGGGGGCCGCTGGGCGTCGGAGCGAAGCGGGAAAGACTCGGTATAAAACAGAACAAACAGGGTATTCTCAAATGAAAGCAACGGAACCCCTGACGGCCTATCACGCCAGCCATCTCTACTTATATGTGAAGAGTCCTGACATCGAGCGGCAGTGTTTGGTTAAGTATTAATATGTACGCTGTTCACTGGGTCAACGTGCCCGCATTCGGCAAAAAAATAAAAACCCGTAAACAATACGGAGGTGGAACCACCACCACCCTCTCCCTTCCCAACGAAGAGGCGCAAAGAAGTGCTTGTGGATGTGTGTGTGTGTGTGTGTGCATCCACCAAACCATGACGGGACGCCGTTGCAGACAATAACAAGAAGAAGAATAAAACGGAGGTAAAAAAAATGGATGGAGACGGTAATACGAGATACCTGCCCAAAAGCAAAACAAAAGAGAGAAAGAAAAGCGTGCACGTGCAGCGATGCGTGCCACATTGTTGGCTTGTTTATTTCCTTCCAATGACACACGAATAGAGTATTCTTATCATTATTATTCTTATTATCCTTAAGTCATGCCGGGGCTGTGTCTCTCCCGTTCCTGCGACGTGCGTGTGCTCACACCGACATTTCCTGTATTCGCAGGTGCGGCGTGTAATGCTCCACCTCGCGCCACTCCGCCGCTCCCATGGAACCCGGACGCAGCAGCACCACCACACGCGCCTGCGGTCGCCACAGTGCCAGTACGGCAAACAACCCCGGAACGGCCTCCTGCAACACCACCGTCTTCGCCGCCGCCGCACGAGCAGCAGCGGCGTCATCATTCGAGGAAGAAGACGGCGGCTCCTCCGTCTCCTCCTCGGCGGCAGCGGGGCCGCTAGCGCCTACGGTGAGATAGTAGTGGTTGTTGCCGAAGGCGACCTGCGTCAGACCCCGCAGCCCGCGGCACTCCGCAGCGACGGCGGCCGCGGTGGAGAAGGTACGGGTGGTGGTTGTAGCCCCGCTACGGCGCAGCCCACGTGCGCTTGACATCGATGCGGCAAGCGGGAACGGAGACGGGGAGGCTGGCGGGGAGGGAACGGGTCGTGGCCACGGCATCGCGGCGCCATTACCGCCGTCGTGCGTGCTCACTCGCCCTCGGCCACCCTCGAAGGCACGAGACTTGCTGTTCATATGGTGGGCGAGAGAGCACCCGTTGCCCCGCCGGCCCCGCGTTGCTCGACCACTGGTGAGGGGCGAGGCGACGACGACCAACGGCACCGACGACGCAGCGGGCAGCCGCACTGCACAGGCGGTGGCGCAGCACGGCATGGCGGCCTCCCGCACCGCGGCGAGCGTCATCGCGGGACGGTGGGCGCGGAGCGCCGGACACTCGCTGCACCGCGCAGGCGGGTGCGGATGCGGATGCGTGTGCGTGCTAGCGCTGTTTCTCGCCGTGACCGCTTGCAGCTGCTGCTGCCTTTCCATGCGAGTCTGCTCTGCGTGGGTACGGAGGGACTCCGCCAGCCAATGAAGGTCACGCACCCGCGCGCAGTATCGCACGTCGAGGTCGGCGAGGTGCGGCAGCGCTGCCATCAACGACGACAGCGCTGAAGCATCGACCGAGGTGCCGCTCAGCTTCAGCACGCGCAGACGCCGGCACCGCGTGGACACACACTGCACCTCCGACACGCAGTGACATCCGTGGAGGCGCAGCTCCTGCAGCAGCGGCCCGATCACGCCGCCCACCAGCGCGCGCAGCATCGTGTTGTTCATGGCGGTGTAGCTCAAGTTTACCCGCGTCAGCACGCCGTTCACGATGGCGGGCGCTGAGGGCACAGTGAGGGAGAGCATCGTGCTCACGTTGATCCCACCATCTTTGACAGATCCACCTCCGTCACCCACCGCCCCATCAAAGCGATCTGCGCCACCTCCGCAGCGTCCACACTGCCTCTGCAATGCTGCTGCAGCTGACGCAGATCGGGACAGAGACGGCCGAGGAGCGCGGACAGGCCGCGCAGCCCCTCGCCACACCTGACCGACATGGTCCGCGCGTTCAGCAGCTGCCCACCGGGCAACCGGACCTCACGCAGCACCGCACAGCACCGCAGCGGCGCGACGTCGGTGATGGCGGCACACCCGCACAGGTCGATCGTCTCCAGCGTCGTCTGCAGGCCGGCGCTGAGGTGGGCCAGCGCGGCATCGGTGAGCAGCGTATCCGCCACCGATAAGACGCACAGACGCGGACAGCGCTGCACAATCACGCCTGCCATCGGGTCCGCCCGAAGGGAGCGGCAGCCAGAGAGGCGAAGCTCCCGTAGACACTGCAGCGCCCCTTCACTGGGCTGGTGTGTGTGACGCGCACCGTCACTTCGCTGGTAGGGAATGCCCAACGATCCGCCCGAGGTGCTCGGACGCCAGACGAGGAGGTGTGCTAGCGTGCGTACGTCGTGCACCGCACCCGCCAACGAGAGCGTGGTGCCGCCAAACGAAAAACACTCTCCCTCCCCTTCCCTCTCGCCCTCCCCGTTGCCGTCGTCCTCGTCGAGCAGCTGCCCCAACTCGGTGCAGCCGTCAAGGTAGAGGGCGCGGAGGTGCGGCAGCAAGCGTGGGAGACTGTAGAACTCGCCGTGCCGCAGAAACGCTGCGTAGGCGGCCCGCACGGAGGCGAAGTCTGCTGCCGGCGCGAGGGGCAGCCCGCTCCCTGCTTCGCTGCGAGTTGCCTCCCCCGCCCCTCCCTCCTCCGCCTCCGCTTCGTCATCGAAGGGGACGGCACGCCAGCTGGGCAGTAGTCGTTGCGGGGTTGTTGTTCGCGCCATCCGCATCGCCTCCACGCCGTGCACCGTGAGCTGCGTTAAGGTAGGAAAGAGACGGCTCAGGACGGGGATGACGCCACCGTAACCCTGCACCGACAGTGCCGAACCGCGCGGGGACGCAGGGGTAAATTTGCTGCCGTTGCTGCTGCTTCCTCTCGCAAGGAGCCGCTCTTCGTAGTTCACCCTCTGTCGTGCAGCACCGTCTAGGTCCTGTACCTCGTCGACAGCGCTCTCAGGAGAGGCCGCAGACGTGGCGTCCAGCACCGTCGCATCCGGCAGCTGCAGGCGCCGCAGCTGTGGGCAGGCGAAGGCGACGCAGCCAACCGCCACCACGGGCGTCTGCGCGAGGTACAGCTCCTCCACCGCCTGCATCAGCCACGGACAGGCTCGCAGGCACAACGACTCTAACGCTTCAGAGGTGAGAGAGGACAACCCAACGAGGTTCAGCACGTGCAGCCGACGCGAAGTTGCTCGCCGCAGCACCGCTGGGACTTCCTGCAAGTCCATGCACCAGCTCAAGTGAAGCTCGCTGAGCAGGGGCAGGGCTGCCACGACCTGCCCACACACGTCATCCGTCACCGCGCTGTGACTGAGGTTGAGGGAGAGTAAGTTAGGGCAATGACAGATCCACGGGAGCGCGTGGGGAAGCGGCATTGGCGAGGCGGGGGAGGGACTCGCTGCGGGGGACACCTTCAGCGGAGGCGCCAGCACCCAGGGCACACTGGGCGCCACGTACAGCTCCTCCAGTGGAGACGGCAGCAGCGGCGGCGGCGGCGGTGGCGGCATCGATGGTGTCGTCTCATCCATTCGGTAAGAGGAGGTGCTAGCAGCGCTGGTTGCTTCAGCGGAGCCCGTAACGCGCAGTGATGAGGGCGAAGGCGAAGGCGGCTGCGCGCGTCGACTCGTCTGCTCTTGCCTCCGCGCTGCAGATGAAGCAAGAAGATGCAACCTCACTGTAGCAGGCTCATGGAACGCCGGTGCTGCGCCGCTGCGCCTTCCCAAGTCACCCACTTCAAGAGTTACTATCTCGTTTCGTCCTATCTGAAAAAGGGGGGAGCGGGGTGGTGAGGAGACTCGGGATACGTGGAGATGCTCATCTGGCGAGAGCAGGGCACGCATCGGCGCCGTCGTCGTCGTTGCTGTTCGAGCTGCGCTGTCCACGCCGCTCCGTGGAGACGCGCTACTGCGGCGGGCAGCCGTCGACGTGTAGGGTGCGTCCAAGAAAAGGAGTCGGCGGAGACGCGGGGCGGCTGCACGGCGCGTATCGCCGTCAACTTCATCCATTGTGGGCAGAGACGTGCGTGTCCCAGGCGCGTCTGCTTTTGCGGGCCCGTGCACGCCCACCTGTAGCTGTTGCAGCAGCTGGCTCACCCAGCACGTCTGTGCGCCGGCACAGGTGGGAGGCAGCCCGGATATAATGAGCTCCTCCAGTGACTGAAACAGCGAGGGCAGCTGCGATGGCAGCGGCAACGGTGCATAAAGAGCGGGCAGATCGTCGCCGTTGTCGTCGTCAGCGTCTTCCGAGAAGCGCAATGAGTGATCGCCTTCTGTGTGCCCGGCAGACGCGTGGAAGGCCCTTTCGCCTCGTAAAGCACTCAATTCCCCGTGCACGCGACTCGCTGCTGCTGCCGCTGCGGCGGGAGAGCTCGTCATCCTCGCCACCGCACCCACGCCGGGCATCTGCAACGGCCAAGGAATCGGAGAGGACGGCGGGCAGTTCGATCTTCGCCGCGGCGCACACCGCGTCAACTGCGGCGGCGGCGGCGGCGGCTCGTAGTGCACCAACAGACGCCGGATGCTGCCCACGGACGGGAGGTGTCCTAGAACGTGGCAGCACTGCGTCAAGGCGGAGCACGAGAGCTGTACGGCCTGCAGAGAGACCGACACGGGGGGAAGTCAGCAAGTGTTTCCCCCATCGAAGGAGGCGCGGCACCACCCACGGCATCGTCATATGAAGGCGAAGCTGACGCAGCGGGGACGGAGCACGGCCGCCCTCTACGCGCGCTCACGCCTGTCGCTCGCGGAGACGGTGCGGACGCCACGGCCGCCGTGCCGGAAGCGGTGCTCCCAGGAGGGGACGAAGAATCGAGATGAAACAAACCTTCAATTGGCGCGCGTTGATCGCCATAACTGGGGCAGCGATCGTTCCCCTGGCGTACGCACCGCTGAAGCCACCACATCGCCAGCTGCAGCTGTCGCGCCGTGCAATCTGGCGGAGCGAGCGCCTCACGACGCTGCCCACTCGACTCGCCTCGGCCCGGCGACAGACCTGCTGCCGGCTGCTGCGGCGCCAGAGGAAGCAGCGGTGGTGGTGGCGGCGAGGAGGAGCACACGTCGTCCCTGTTGGGGCGAGGAAGCAGACTGCTACGGGGTGATGCAGGCCATTGCCCAGGAAGCGGAAAGGGACATGAACGCGGCGGGGATGCGGCGTCGAGCTCGACACAGTCATTGGCGCTTCCGTGTAAAACAACAGAGAAGCGCAGCGGCACCACCCTGTCGTCGCCGTCCATTAACGTCGTAGCCCAGCTGCTCCTTTCCTGCGCAATGCACACACGGCCCACGGTGCACCCAACACTGGCAACGCTGCTGCCATCGCCACCGCTGCGAGGCCTCAAGCTGCGTATCTGACGACAGTAGGCGATGAGCGCACGGCGGCCCAGTGCGTCACCGCGCTGACACTCCACGCAGTCCACTCTCCCCGTAGACGGTACCCGACCAAACAAGGCGGAATAGAATTGTGAGGAGCTCCACTTCGTCCCAAGCGGGTGCTCGCCGCACGTATTCGTTGAATGGAAACGTTCATGGGCACCGACGTGCAGCTCTCGGTCATGCGGGCAGGTCAGCGGCGCAGAGCGGCTTTGCACCATCATTCGGATGCGTGGGTGCGCCGCGATGAACGCGAGGGGGACTGTAAAGGGTGGTAGCCCATTGCCGCGAGTGGTATCAGCCTCGCAAACGCTGCTGCTGCTGCTGCTGCTCCGGCTGCGCTCCAGCAGCGTACTCGCGGAGCTGCTAGTCCTGCCTGCGCCGTCACGTGGGCTTGGGTAGCCGACAGCGTCCTCCTCGTCTGACGCGGTCGCCTGCGCGGGTGATGAAAGCGGTGCCGCAGGAAGGCCGGCGTGGGTAACGGCGACGGATGAAGGGACGAGCAGCGGGGCTGCACCTTTCGTTGTCGGCGCGGGGCCCACCGTAGGTTCGGAGTCATTTGACGAAGGGATGTGGTGGTGCGAAGAGTGTGCCGGCAAGAAACTGCGGATGTGGAGCAGGGCATGGGGGTCCATGAAGGGAAGCCTGTCCTTTCGAATCGGAGTAGCAGCAACGCGAGGGGAGGGGAATCGCAAGAGGGCAACAGTTTTGGGAACAACGGGGGAGGAGGGGAAGGAAGCGCGCTGATCACTTCGGGAAACAACCGAACCGTTTCGTGAGGGAGGACGTTTGGAATGCACCAAGGTTAGCAGCAAAAGAAAGCAATATAACGCGCTCGCAAGCTGACGTGCGTGTGTGTGTGTGTATAGAAACACAATGGGGGTGTATGTCTTCTATTTACAAAGACCAACGAAAAGATCACGCAGTGAAGTCGGTGTGGCAATACAGCTGTGGAATGAATAGCAATGGAGGTCACGAGAGAAGCGGTGGCGAGTGCCAAATAATCCAAGAAGGATCCGGAGAGTGAGGTGTGAGGGGGAGGGGGGGGAATGGAGAACACAAGATGGAGAAATAAGAAATAAGACGGCAGGCGCAGTGTTTTTTGGTTGCTGCCTGCTTTGCCTTTCCCCTGTGCTTCTCCTTTTGTTTGTGACAGACACACACACGCACCGTGTAGCGAAGGAACGCATCGGAGCACTCCACCCCACCAGAGAAGGCGCGTGGAACAGCTGAGGAGGCAGGGGAGAAGGTGGAGGAGGTGAGAGCACGAAGCCGCCTCATCGTTTCGCCTAGACCGTTGGGACGCGCACCGCCTTCACCGCAGCGACCACGAAACGCACATATATTTTTTCTTCTTTCTCCGCCCTTTTGTTCTCCCTGAGTTTGATTGGTACGAACGGACGATAAGAGTTGTGTGCGCGTAAGAGAATCCAAAGAAAATTTTAAAAAAAGCGCAGTTGACAAACGAATCGCAGCACCCGTCATCGCACCGAATGAAAACGGTGAGGCGACACACCCAGGCAAACAGCACTCGCACAAGCAAAGAAGGAGCGAAAGAGAGAGAAAGAGCTGCTCGGCAACGGCGGCACACGACGTACCCCGTCCCACCTCTCCATTCCGTGCTTCACTCGTGTCGCCGCACCACGGCCCCGACGGAGCGTATCTCCTCCATCACCGACCGCTTAAAGCGCAGCAGCTCCGCCACAGCACGGCGCAACTTGTCGTTCTCGCCCGTCAGGCGCTCGCACTCGCTGAGCACAGTCTGCCATTCACGCGCGTCGGGCGGCAGCGGGAGAGCCGGCGGCTGCGGTGCCTCATCCACGGCGCTCGCTGACGCCGTCGCACTCACTGGTGGAGCGGCATCTTGGGCAGCCTCCGGCACGCACACCTTCTCCTCAGAGGAGGCTGCATTCAACTTGGAAAGCGCCTCCGCCTTCTGCTGTTCTGCCACAAGTAACGCATGCATCGCGTCCGCCTTCTGTGCCGCATCGGCCGCCTCACGCACCGCCGCCTCCGCCCGCTGCTTCGCTGCCGCCACCTCCCTTCTCAGACCCATCGCCTCCGACTGTAGTGCATCTCGCTCCCTCTCGCGGTCCTCCACGACGGTCCGCACCTTTCCCTTCCACGACTCCATCTTCGCGCGAAACGCATCTACCGCCACCTTCGCTTCATCGCGTTCCTGCTGGGCAGCGGCCAGTTCCGCCTGCAGCCGTGCGATGTCCGCGAGCAGCGCCGCAGAATGGTCCTCCGCGTCTTGCAGCGCCGCATTCAGCGCCGCCGCTGTCTCCTCCTTCACAACCGCCAGCTCCTCCTCCAACTGTTCCATGCGCATCTGATCCGCCACCATAGCCTCCTTTACCCGCTCCTTCCATGTCATCAGCTTCTCCGCCTCGGCAGCTACTTTCTCTACAGCACTATCACGCTCCTGCTGGGCAGCGGCGAGCTGTGCTTCCAGCCGCGCAACGTCGGCACGCAGCGCCTCGGC
>NW_015438386.1:267564-267664 GCF_001293395.1 Leptomonas pyrrhocoris
TGCCCAGCAGGAGCGCGACTCCGAAGCCGAGGCGCTGCGTGCCGACGTTGCGCGGCTGGAAGCACAGCTCGCAGCCGCCCAGCAGAAGCGCGACTCCGAA
>NW_015438386.1:267730-301107 GCF_001293395.1 Leptomonas pyrrhocoris
TGCTGGGCAGCGGCGAGCTGTGCTTCCAGCCGCGCAACGTCGGCACGCAGCGCCTCGGCTTCGGAATCACGCTCCTGCTGGGTGGCTGCAAGTTGTGCTTCGAGCTCTTCTATGTGACGTGCTTCCCGCATCAAAGTGGCCTTCGCCCGCTCCTTCCACGTTTCCAGTCTGTCGTGGACAGCGGCGTTGAGTACCTCCGGTGGTATTTGGGTAGGGTCGATGATGGCTTGGCTGACGGGCGGTGAGGATGCCTTCGCGGGCTCTGCGGCGAGTGCGGCCTCCGCAGTGTTGCCGCTTGCTTCGCGAGGTGTCATTGGTGGTGACAGTCGTCGCTGGAGCTGATCGGTGGCCTGCTGCAGCGCCGTTCGAGTCGCCTGCAGTTCAGCCGTGAGAAACGCCACCTGTGACTGCAGTTCGAGGCGTGTGCTCTCTGCCTCCTCGTCGTCCTGCTTCGGCGCGGTGGAACCTGGCGGGGCCGCTGCCTCAACACCCTCAAGCGCGTCCGTGGTGGCCAGCTGGCCTTCGAGTTGTTGAATGCGTTCCCGGTCGGCTGTCATGGCGGTCATCACCTTTGCCTTCCACCCATCCACCTGCGTCTGTAGAGCCTCGTACGCCGTCTGGCGCTCGTGCAGCTGCGTCTCCAGTGCCGAGATGCGCAGGGTGTGCTGTACTTGTTCCTCCTCCAGCAGCTGCCGCAGCTCCGTCAGCTGCGCAGAGGCATTACTGTCGTTGTTCGGTTGGCTGTGGGAAAGCGGGTGCCGCGCGTGCGGGCAGTCGCTGGCGAAGGAGGAGTTCGTCGACGCGGCGGCGTAGGCGCTTGAGGTGCGCTGCAGACTCTCCTCGGCGGAGGTGCCCGTGACACCCTCAATGAACGTCTCCATCGCGGAGATGCGCGTGTTCTTCTCGCGGATCTGGTTCGCCTGCTTCTTGGCTACTTCAATGAGCTGCTCCCGCGACATCATTCCCAAATCAACGATGTGGGTTCGAGACGACATTGCAAGAAAACAAACGTACCAGCACGCGGAAGAATCAAAATGAAAGAAGAGAAAGACAAATCAAGCAGAAAGACGAGCTCCGCAGGCAGTGGTGAATGGAAGACGGCCGCGTTGGTGCGGTCCTCGCGCGGGATGGCAGGTAAGCACCGCGTAACCCGCGCGCAACTCCTTCTCGGCCTTGTAATGACGAAGGAGTCACCGCAGCCGTTCGTGCAGTGTCACTCCGATATAAAAATAACCCTTTTTTAAAGCAGTTTTTTTTTTTGATGATTTAGGAGATTCAAACGAACTGCATTCCTTCTCTCTTTCGCGCGCACACCGACGCACAATACGAGATGGGAAAGCGCTCCGTATACGCGACTGGACGAAGACGAAAAGCTTGAGAGCAGGCAGAGATCGACGGGACGGTGTCGCAATAACCGTACAAACACGAATACGTGCCTTGACGTTGAGCGGAGGGAGGAGGAAAAGGGGAGGGAAGGGAGGGAGACCAAAGAAAGAAAGTGATGAAGAAGGTCGCGTTGAGCTTCGTTGACGGCGGTGTAAGAACCGTCCGCCTCGCCGTCCCTGTTCGTGCGACAGCGACGCCAAAGTGATCGTCGCGGAATGCTGCGTTCAACAGACGCGCTCGCAGCACACGGCGCCGTGTAAGAAAAATAGCTTTCCAATAAATATATATATATACCTCTGCTGTTGCCGGTTGCGGCGACGAACGGAGTATTGCAACCTCTACACAAATCAGCGGCGCTCCCCCAACACCAGCACGACGGTGTGAACCCACCAAGTGCATGCAAAGGCGGCGAGTACCGGAGGAATAGAAGGCTGCTCGCAAACAACCATTCACGCTGGAGAGCCATGGAGTTGTGCGGCAGAGGTGCTCTCGTTTGTTTTCTTGTTGTTGTGTGTTTCATCCTTACGTAGTTAATGTTACCGCTTCGCCCACAACTGTTTCGTTTCGGCTCGTGTGAACGTATCCCTCGCTCCCTCAGCCACCATTACCCGCCATCGCTTCACCCCGAAGGCGTCTTCTCCTCCTCGAACTTTTTCCCAACGTTTTCTTCTTCTACGCGATGGGAGACGCCGTTCCCACCACCGTCACATCCACTAAGCAATCCACCAGCGACGGCTGCGGCTTCTCCGCCTCCGCTGCCGCTGCGTCCTCGTCCCCCGCGCGCCCACGCTTGCCGCGATGAGCAGCAGCGCCACCGGTGGATAGCGTCCCGACCGGCACCACCGTGAAGCTCAGCCGCACGCGCTCCATCTGCGTACGCAGGTCCACCTTCGCAAAGGAGGACGGGAAGGCGGGCGCCACAACACCGCGACGCGCCTCGCGTGCCTGCGCGTTCAGCACGCGCTTGTCGTACGGGGCGGCGGACGAGGAGGCGGAAGTGGCAGCGCCTGACGCTTTCGATTCTTTTCCCTTGTACGATGGCGCTTTGCCGGGCGTCGTGCCGTCAGCGTTGTGGGAGGCGTCGTAGCGAACCGGCAGGACGGCGATGACGTACGTGCGGGGAGCGGTGTTCAACTCGCCTCGCACGTGTGCGTGCACGACGATATCCGCAGCAATGGCACCCACTACCGCAGGAGAAGAAATAGCGGCAGCAGCAGAGGAGGAGTTCTCCTTCTGTGACTTCAATGCCTTCGGACTGCTCCGCGTCTTTGTGGGTTGGAGACGCACGTGAATGCCGGTGAGCTGCAGCGTTGCCTTGCCGACCGCGTAGGGGATGGCCAACGTCTGCGCCGCGGCGGCTGCGTCGCTGCTGCGAGTGGCGTCGTTCTTCGCACACGCTTCGCGCAGCGAGGGAAGGCGGAAACCAACGGTAACGGGTTTCATTGGGAAAAAGTAAATGGAAGAGAGGTGAAGATTTGACGTGTGAGGTATGGGGCGCCGATTGGATGGTAATGTGAGGTAGAACGCTTGACGCTGAACACAAATGCTTCGTTTTCTTCGCAAGGTGTGTTGAGTTGCTGAGATTGCTCAAACGGAGACACAGGCGTCGGTGTGCATGGAGAAAACAAAAGGGGAGAGTTTACGTTGGCAGGAGAGAATCGCCGTCGTACGAAGGAGCGAAGTCGGAAGCGCCGGCTTCGGTCAGTTCTTATTCTTCATTATCTCTTCTTCTACGCTTTTCGCACTCGCTCTTTCTGCTGCTGCGGAGCTGCGCACACGCGCCAATTTAGGCCGAGACGCTGCACAACCGCGCGCACACGCGCACGCGAGCGTACAGCCGCCCCCTCCTCATTCTCATTCTTTCTTCCCACTTTTGACAGCAGCGGCGTGGCCAAGACGGAGTGGGGCGAACCCCGTAGACCAACCCGCCACACAGAGGACGGAGAAGGTGTACGATCTCGCTCTCTCCCTCTGCCAAAGAAACATGTATATATAGTGACAAAGAAAGCTGACAGCCGCCGTCATCTCAACTTGTGTGTGTGCGTGTGCGTGGATTGAGACGCGCTCTCTTTCGTACCACGATTGGCCCCTCTTCATGTTACTTCTGTTGTTGTTCTTGCTACTATTTCTTTACCTTTTTGGCCACGCAGAAGCCCGCGTTTTTTCTTTAGAACTTTATTACCTTCTTACACAATCTCCGCAAAGCCGCACCGCTGCATTACGCACCGTCACGCGAGGTCCATTGGAGTTACAGCGCGAACCACCGAAAGACAGCGCGTACAAACCGCCACATTAAGCGAGGAGAGAGAAGAGAGAAAAGGGACGCCCGAGACGGGGTGGCGTCTTCTTCCTTTGTCAGCCGATGACTTTCACGTGGAAACGTTTTTCGCTGCTGCTGAGTGTGCGCTGCTGTGCGCTGTGCTGCAACGTTCCATTGACCCCGCGAGTCCTCCGTTCAGGAGAAAAAGAAAAAAGAACTGCCCTGTCCACGTCTCCTCTCTCGCCTCCTTGCCCCACGCACGCACCTTGCCATTCATATTCGCTCCTACTCATCGTCGTCAGAGGAGTCGTCCCCCTCCATCATCTCCATGGCGATGCCGCCATCATCCATTTCGTCGTCATCGGCCGCCTGCTCGTAATACCCGGTCAGATGCACCGTCGGGTACGCAGCAGCCGCAGCAGCGCCCCCCGTCGCAGCAGCCCCGCCCAACTCCGCCTTTTCACTGTTCTGCTGGCGGTGGCTCTTTCTTCCAAAATGGCGCAGTTGCGTAGGCGGTGCCGCCGTCGCCGCGGCTGCTGCAGTTGCCGCCGCTCCCGGAGAAGCGATGGGCACCGTCTGCGGCACCAAGGAGAAGGAGACCGGCTTCGAAAAGATCAGCTGCAGAGGGCAGTAGGTGATCTGCTGCGCAGGGGACAAGGTGCAGACTGCGAAGCGGGTCGGCATGCCGTGGCCCTGCACGCACAGCGTCACCGGGCTGTACGCGTTGGCAGTGGAGGGAGACGCGGCAGATGCGGAGGTGGAGACGCCTGCTGTGGCGGCCACGGCAGGCACCGGGGAGGACGAGGCGTCCGCCGCGCCTTCCGGCTCAACAGGACGGGGCGGTACGATGCTGGTGACGGCGCACTGCGTGATGACGAGCGACGACCCGCTCGGCACCGTGAAGTTTACCGCCACCCCGTCCGGCTTCAGCTCCGCTCCAAAGAAACAGTTGAGCATCTTAGCAGTGGGTGTACTTGTATTTGCAATTGGGGTTTTTTCGTAGTCGAGGAGGCTTTGTCAAACGTCTGTGTTGCGCTGTGCGGCTGCCGGCCCTGCGTGCGGGGGCGGTCGTCGTCAACGTCACCGGTGAAGCGCCCGAAAGGAAGCAATGCGTCTTCCGGAGAAAAACGGAAAAAGGGGGAAAGCAGAGAAAGAGATGGGCCGTCACGTAAACATGAACTGCAGTCCGTCAGGGCGAAATACGACGTGTGTGAGAGTAAGACGAGATGAAAATGCGGGAGTGATCATTTTTTTCTTCTTCTTTGGTTTGTTTGCGTGTGCCTTCGAAGAAGAACCGCCGAAGACCACTCTTCATAAACTCCAAGTTTCGTAAGCGCATCCATAGCAGCCACCGCAGAGCACGTGAGGAGAGCCCATCAATTTCGGGTGCCCTGCCGCTCTTCCGGGACGGAGCCCAACACCACCAACAGTACCAAACTGTGTCTTTCTTTTTCCCACGGTCTCCATTTAATGTCCCTGCTTTATCGAATGCAGCGAAGTCGACATCAACCCTGACTCTCGTTTTCTCTTCGTTTGGCGCCTTCAGAACCGGCTCTTCTTATAGCCGGCGAGTTAAAAACGGTTGCCGCATATAATGGGGTGGTTTATTGTCCGTGCATGTATAGATAGAAATAGATATAGATATATACGTGTCACTCCGCGTGAGTGTGTGTGTGTGTGTATGTTTCGGAGAACAGAAAGAAAAAGAAGGGGGGCAGCACCGGCAGCCCAGCATCGGCCTCCCACGACGGCCACAGGAAGGAACGCAAAAGAGATTTCAGTAGAGTGGCGGCGACAGCGCAGGCGTGTAAAAGAAAAAGAAGGGATTTCACCCACCGGAACTGTAAAGCCAAAAAAAGGGGGGTAGAGCAAAGAACGCCTCACGCGTGGGCAGCAACACGGCCAGGTGAAAGGCGGTTAGTCGTTGAAGTATAACGGAAGAGAGGAAAGAGAAGGGAGAAACAAATAAACAATAATAATAATAGAAAGGAAAGGAAAAGAAAAGCGCTGTCAGTGTAAGTCGCCGGTGCCTCGCCCCCCTGCCTCCTTCACCTCCCACATTCCCTACCGCTTCAACGCGGAACGCCGTCTTCGATCGAGAGAGAAAGAAAAAAAAATGCGGGGAAAGAAAGTGGGCACCAGGACCCGATTTAGAAAAAGGAAGAAAGAAAGAAAAGAGTGGTAGCTACAATGAGCGCATATAGATCTAGCGAAGACTGTATATATACACAAGTACGGCACACAGGTGTGTTGTGGGTGGATGTGCGAAAGGTTATATACGCGTGTACCGACGAAGCTTCTTCGCTATAGAAGTATGCAGAAATACTACGAGGCAGCGATCACTGGAGAAGCAACGTCAACGCATCTGTGATGCAAGGGTCTCTCTTAGCTCTCCAGATAGCCAGCGATAGCACGCAGCTTTCCTCCTCTTGAGATCTTGTCTGTTTGTGGGGTTGTTTGCTTCCTTGTGAAGAGGAAGCAAAGAGGAAGAAAAGAAAGAGGACACGTCCGCGCATGCCACCGTCACCCATCACCGCCATCATCGCGTCGCTTCTCGGGAAAGGCACCGAAGACGGCTTTCATTGATTTAGTAGTGGTAGGAATATTACATCTGCCCTTGATAGTTCGGACCACCACCGCCCTCCGGCACTACCCAGTTGATGTTCTGCGTCGGATCTTTGATGTCGCACGTCTTGCAGTGCAGACAGTTCTGCGCGTTGATCACCAGCTTCCCGTCCACGAACTCGTAGACGCCGGCGGGGCAGTAGCGGGACTCCGGCCCGGCGTACGTCTTCAAGTTCACTGCCTCCGCCACCTTCGGCTCGGTCAGGCGCAGGTGGCACGGCTGGTCCGCGTTGTGGGCGGTGCCGCTGCGGCTGTGGTTTGTGAGCAAATCGAAGGTGAGGACGCCGTCCGGCTTGGGGTACTCAATCTCCGTGCAGTCCTTCGCCGGCTTGAGCGAGGCGCTGTCCGGACCTTTGTGATTCAGCGTCCACGGCTCCATGCCTTTCGTCACCGCCGTGGTGACGCCGGTGTAGGCCATCCCCCAGAAGAAGTTCTCGTGGAAGCTCTGCCGGACGTTGCGCACCTGGTAGAGCTCCTTGTGGAGCCAGCTGCTGCGGAACCGGGTGTCGTAGCTCGCACAGTCCACGCCCGGCGCCGCCGCCTCCTTCCCGTTCTTGAAGGCCTCGTCGTACACGGCCTCCGCCGCCAGAATGCCAGACTTCATGGCGGTGTGGGTGCCTTTGATCTTCGGCAGATTCAAAAACCCAGCGCAGTCGCCGACCAACACCCCACCAGGGAAGTGAAGCTTTGGCAGGGCGCGGTAGCCGCCCTCAACCAGCGCCCGCGCGCCGTACAGGATCGGCCGGCCACCGTGCAGGTGCGCTCGCACGAGCGGGTGTGTCTTCCACTTCTGCATTTCCATGTATGGCCGACAGTAAGGGTTCGCGTAGTCCAGCCCCACCACGTACCCGCACGACACCAAGCCGTCCCCGTAGTGGTAGAGGAAGGAGCCGCCGTAGGTGTTCTCGTGACCCTTGTCCGTCGTTGGCCACCCGACGGTGTGCATGACGGTGCCCGGGTGATGCTTCTCCTTCGGGACCTCCCACACCTCCTTGATGCCGAGGCCGAAGGTCTGCGGGTTGTCGTCGCTGCGCAGCCCAAACCGCTTCTCCAGCTGCTTCGTGCACGACCCGCGGCAGCCCTCCGCGAAGATCGTCTGTTTCGCCTTGAAGATCATACCGGGCTCGTACTGGGCCGTGCGTTCGCCCTTCTTACTCACACCCATGTCGTTCAGCTGCACCCCCGTCACGGCGCCGGTGGTGTCGTCCACCACGACGTCCGCGGCGGCGAAACCTGGGTAGACCTCCACCCCGAGGGCCGCCGCCTCCTCCCCAAGCCATTTGCACACCCCGCCCAGCGACGTGATAAAGTTGCGGCCGTTGTGCAGGCTCGGCGGCAGCCACGGCATCTTCACGCTCTTCGTCGGCCCCGTCAAGATGTGAAACGCATCTCGCGTGACAGGTGTGAGGGAGGAGAAGATGGAGCCTTCCTTCTCCCGCCAGCCGGGCAGCAGTTCATCCAGGCCGTGCGGCTCTACACACGCGCCGGACATAACGTGGGCGCCAATCTCGCTGCCCTTCTCCACGAGACCGACGCGGAACGAATCTTTCTGCTCTCCGGCTAGCTGCTTCAGGCGGATCGCAGCGGAGAGACCGGCTGGGCCACCACCGATCACCACCACATCGAACTCCTCAATGTCTCGACTCACTTCGGACGAAGACGCACCGCCCGCCGCAGCGGCGGCGCATAAATACCGCGCCGTACAACGCAGCATGATGTAGTTCTTTTCTCCAGCTCTGGATTATTCGGGTTAGGCAACGGAGGAAAACATAAAACGAAGACTAAGTAAAGCGAAGGGGAAAGCTAAAGAAAAAAGGGAAAAGGGCGTAGGAAAAAGGAGAACAAGAAGACGAGCGCCCCTTGTCAATGTATATAGATGTGCACTCAGGGGCGCTTTGTTTTCGCAAAAATCACAGCAGCAGCAGCAGCAGCAACAGGACTCAACGTAGTAAATAAATAAGTGGATAAGGCTCGTTCTCTTTCCTCCTCGCAGGAAGTAGCACGTACGAAGCGAAATTTCTTTTACGTCGAAAACGGAGAAATAAATAACTAACAATAATGATGAATGAAAAACACACTACGGAGAGACAGGGCGTTATGGGGGCACACAGTCCGATGCTACGCATGCAACGCGACAACCCCGAAACGGCTGACTGGGGTCAGAAAGAAAGAAAGGGGGAGAACAGGAAAAGGCCGCAACATCCAGAAAGAAAAAGAAAAACGGAATGCGCAACTGTGTGTCGCGCACCGTTGATACCAAAAGTGCGGCTTGCTTCGTCGGTTTTTTGTGCTAGCGAGTACCCCCCTCTCCTCTGATGAATAGAAACTCACGTCCCGCCAACAAATTGAAAGGATAGACGACAAGAGGCCAAAGCCAGAAGCAACAGAATCCTGAAAAGTGAGAAAAACAGCGAGACGAGTAGTTGGCAGTGTGCCGACTTGCCCTCTTTCTTTCTTGTGTATTCGTTCGGTGAAGCGGCTCCGCGCACTCTCCTCCCTGCTATTATTATTTTTCTTCTTCTTTCAGAATACTATTCCGTCCCTACCCCCAGAAAAAGGGAGAGAAAAAGGGAAAAGAAGAAGGAGCACGACGGATCGTCCCTCACCGGAGTGGGTGCGCGCACCTCCACCGCAGATTCCACTTCTCTTGTTACTACTACGTCCGCTACGTAAAAAACAGAAAGGACTTTTAAAAAATGTGAGTACTCTTCTTGTTCAAATCGGTGCTTTTAACCTCCGCAGTCGAATTAGTGCGCGCCAGCATAAAGAGAAGAAGGACGCTTGGTGGTGGCCCGCCTGCGCAGAGGGGGGGGGGAGGGAGGAGGGAGAAGAAGGAGGGAGAAGAAGGAGCGAGTCGGTTCGTGGGCGTCACGGTAAAGGGGGCGATTTCGTTTTCTTAAAGCGCCGCAACAACCCACATGCACATACAGAAGGGAAGACGTCGCAAAGGCAGTGAGAGAAGAGAGGAGAGAGAGAGACAAAGAATAAACTTTTAAAGAGAGCAAAGGCATCAAGACAGCAAGAAACCGAACACTTACTTCGACGGAGGACGCAAGACGAGGCGTGCTGTGTTTGCGCTGCCTGTCTTTGCACGACCGAGGGTCGTACGTTCAACTACAAATGTTGTGCGATCACCATCAAGCACCTACGAGAGCCATTACGACCCATCCTCTTTGTGGCCGTTCGCATTATGCAGTGTCGCTTAGGAAAAAGGTTTGATGAAGGTGTTCGCCCTCCCTCCCAAGAAAAAAAAGGCGAGGTCTCATCTCCCCTCCTCCTGTTATTGCCTTTCGTTTTGTCGTCGCGAAGGTGACCGCAGTCCGGTATTTGTATGTGCGCATTAACGTGCAAAGCCCAGCAGATCCAACACACACCAAGTGGACGCAAACATAAAAAAATAATAATAGTAATAAAAGCATTGGTAACAACAGTAATGAAGATAAGCGGAGACAACGAAGGGAAACACGAAATCTCAACCACATGACTGAGGAGATGACGCCCCCGCCTCGCAGCAGCAGCAGCAAACAGGCCCAGAGCGTTGCAGGGAGAGGGGGGACTAAAAGCCGCGCTACGTGCGACTCTTTAGTCAGGTTAGAATATATAATAAAAAAAGGAAGGTTGTGTAGCGCTGTTCTCAGCACATTTTACTATGACCTTCTTCTTCCCCCTCTCAGACAGCGTGGTGCCGTACGAGCAGGGCGAGCACAAACACGCCAACGGCACCGTACAGAACGACCTGCTCCACCTGCCCGCACCACGCCACCAGCGCGGTGGCCACGTCGGCGAGCACGGCGTAGACGAAGCTCACCTCCGCGTGCAGAACCGTCGTGAGAGAGCGAAGGAAGGCCTGCGCAACGTCGGTGCCCACCCCGCTGTCCTCCTCGCCGTCGCTCAACGTCAGCGAAGACCCGCCCAGTGGAAACGCAAAGCCCGGCGAGCTCGGCAGCGCCGGGAGGAGGCGGGAGAGCCCAAAGTGGCGCAGCGACCACTGCGCGTTGACGGTGAGGAGCGCGAACTGCACCGCCATCCACCCCCGCCCCTCTCGCCGCAGAGACTCCGTGTAGTAGCGCCACGCGAGATAGACGTTGACGCCGCGCGACGTGGGGCTGGAACTGCTGCGATCCCACGCGCGCGCTGCGGCCTGTGCGGCAAGAAACACGGAAGGGGCGCCGGTAAGGTAGTACGGTGGATCCGAGTGGACCTTCCAGACCCCGCCTCGCCCCGCTGGGCTCTCATTGGAGTCGTTCTCAGCGGATAGGAGGGTTGCATGGGGCGCCCTGTGCAGCCCCAGCTGGTACATAAAGCCCACGTTGAAGAGCGCCTGTGGGTCGTGGTAGATGTCCGCCGCAAGTCGGTAGTACTCCATCGCACGTGCCATGTCTACACCGTACCGCGGCGCCTCGCCGTAGTAGAAGAAGTCGCCGAGGCGGAGGAACGCAGCACCGTGGGCCCCGCCCCTATGCCGCGGGTGCAGAACCGTGCGCTGGAGCAGGTAGAAGAGCAGCTCACTTCTCGCCGCGGCGGGCGACAGGAAGACCGACGAGGAAGGAGCGGGCCACAGCAACGCCACCTCGCCTTCCACCGGTGCCGCCTCCTCCTCTTTCTCCACCTCGACTTCGAGGTAGTCCTCCACGAACCGCGCGGCCAGCCAGGTCGATGACGCGTCACCCGTCTCGGCAAGACTCAGCAGCTCCACAAAGGAGGCGAGCGAAACCACCGCCGGGCCGTCCTCGCTGTCGGACAGGCGCAGACTCTCCTCGACGGCCTGAAGGCGACTCCGAATGTGACTGAGCAGGCGTTCGTAATCGGCGTTGGTGTGCGGCGCGGACGGGCCGTCGTTGTACGACGATGCGTCCGCGTCCGTGGCCCTCGAACTCTTTCCGTGACCCCCTCCCGTCCTCGCAGGATCCGTCGCGTGTGCATCGCCGCTGGCACCGTCCGCGCTGCCTTCCTCATTCACATCCGCGTCGCTGCCCGGCCCACGCACCGGGGCAGACGATGCCGCGGAGGCTCCCAGGCCACCAGCACCACTGCCGCCGCCGCCCGCCATCTCACGATTCCAGCTACCGTACGAGGCGGTCTCCTTGTACAGCTCCAACGCCCTCTCGCACTTGCCGGCGTCCTGCTCAGCGACGTCGTCAATCAAGTGCGCCAGCTGCCACCGTGCCAACACGCTACCGCCGTGCGCCGCATTCCAGAAGAGACGCTGCGCCGCCGCCCGGTCCTGCGCCACGCCGCGGCCGTACAGGTGGAGAACCGCGAGGTTGTAGATGCTCTCCGGCGAGCGGCTCTGCTCGAAGTAGCGGGCGGCCGATGCGAAGTCAGGTGGGTGAGCAGCGTCGGCACCAAACGTGTGTGAGGGAGACGATGCGTTGTCCGTCGGCGCGGACGACACCGGCGGTGCATGCCGCGCGTCGTTGTCTAGGTAGCCGATCGCGTGCAGAAATCCAATCCCGTTGAGAGAGACGGCGTCCTTCTGCGCCGCACCGAGGCGGTAGTGGTGGTAGGCCCGGGCGAGGTCGCGTGGCAGCGGCGGATCGATGGAGGCATCACCGGCGGTGTAGAGGTTGCCCAACGCCCCGTGCGCCTCCGCAACCCCCTTCGCCGCGGCCTGCTTCAAATACCCCTCCGCCCTTCGTCCATCACGGCGCACCTGGTGACTGCCTTTCAGGTACACGTAACCCAGCGTCAGCAGCGCCTGCCGGCTCCCGCGGTCGGCCTGGTAGATGAGGGAGAGCAAATCTCGCTGCGCCTGGTTCATCCTGTCCGAGTTGGCCATGTTGTCGCGGTAGGTGAAGAAGGACAGAACGCTGCGGCCGCCGCTGAGGAGGGTGCGCGCCCCCACCAGGTCCGTCACCGAGCGGCCCTCCAAGTCCGCGGCGCTGCCGTCGTATGTCATCGCCACCGCATCAGCCGCCTCGCGGTAGTGCGCCAGCGCCGCCTCACAGCTCGCCTGCACGCCGAGGCCGTTGCGGTAGCGGTAGCCGAGCGCCATGTGCGCCTCCGGCACCCCCTCCATCGCCGCAAAGGAGTAGTACATCAGCGCCTCCCGCTCACTCCGCGGCACCCCGACCCCGTAGGCGTGCAGGACGCCTAGCAGCCAGTTCAGTCGCGCGTGCCCGTACGGGGCAGCGTCGCGCGCACGGCGCACGAAGAGGGTCGCGTTCTCCTCCACGTAGAGGGCCTCGAGGGCGCGGTAGTACAGATAGGAGAGAGCAAGACGGGAGGGCGGTGCGGCTCGATGGCGCGGCGGTGCCTCGGCGAAGGAGGAGGGCGGGGTCTGCGGGATAGAAGACACCTCTGCCGCGTTGCTGACGTGGTCCTCTGCGGCTACGGCGAGGACGGCGTGCGCAGAGGCATGCGGGGCGGACGCGTCTGCCGCCTCCTGCTCCATCGTGGACTCATTCTCACGCACGCTGTCTGCCCAGCCGTGCGGGTCGGCTGTCGCTGCAGCAGGCGCTGAGCTGCCGTCTGCAACTCCCTCCGAAGCGGAAATAAATATTTCAGGGGCCACCGGACCGGCGGTCTCTGGGGGAGAGGCCGGCTCCGGCTGATCCGTCGAAGAGGCCGTCGCCTCCGTCACGGTCTCCGGCGTATTGTCCAGCGCCTCACTGCGGGAGGGTGGGCTGACGGCCTCTACGGGCACTGCGTGCTCCTGCTGCTGCGTGGCGTGCGCAGAACGCCCTGTCGGCGCCGCAGCTGCGCCTGGCAAACCTGCGCTTCCCACCGGTGACGGCGACGGTTCCTCTTCCTGCTCCTTGACAGCCTCCGCCTCGCTAGACGCCGGTGCTGGGGCGGTGATCGTGTCGGAGTTTTCGGCGGTTTTGCTGCCTCTCTCCGCCTCTGTCAGATGCAGCGATGCGCTTTCCTCGTGTGTGCTTCCGGCCACGTCATGCCGTGCGGAAGGAAACGTCGCAGGTGCCTCGGATGGCGGCGGGGAAGACAGATCCCGGCCCATCTGATCCACAGCACCGTCGTGTTGCGGAGGGCTTTCTACGTTACGGTCTGCGACGTGCAAGGGCAGTTCCTGCTGTTGATCCTGCGGTGCCGGTGAGGCCTTCGACGAGAGCCCTGCGTCTGGGGCGGCCTCGTCCAGCACAGGAGAAGATGCGGTCACCGTTTGGGGGGTCGACCGCGACGCATGCGGCGGTGGCGTCTCGACGGGAGATTCCTCCGGCTCCGTATTTGCAGTGGATGCGTAGGCGCCCTTCTCGCACGCCGCTGTCGGTGCATCAATAAAAGAAGCAGCAGCGGTGGCGGTGGTGCCGACGTCGCACGGCGCCGTCGCGGTCACGTTGGACTCGACGCCTGACGCCGTATTCACCGACTTCCTAGAGGCCCCCGCAGCCTGAATGTCGGGAAGCTCCCTTCTACTCTCCTCAGCGCTATCGTGTCTCAGATGGGCCAACGACGCGTTCTTTTCTTCCGCGTCGGTGAGCACCGCCTCATTGACACTCGCCCGGGTTACGTCAGCGCTCCCTGCGTCTAAGGGCTTCCCCGGCAGCTCGTCGTCTGCCGTTGAGGACGCGGTGTCAGATGCAGACAAGGCAACGTGTGCTCGAACAGCGTCCTCCGCAACATGCATGCCTTCTATTTTCTCCGGCTTGTCGTGCACTGCACCCGGTGTCGCAGGTGTCTCTGCTGAGGACGGCGATGCGACAGAGCTTGCACTTGTGTGTGTTTCGTGATGATCCTTATCCATCAAAGCAGCGCCAGCACCAGCATCAGCAGCAGTGCCAGCAGCAGTAGCGGCATCGGGTTCTGTAGCGGTGGAGAGGGTCCCGTGTGTGAAGTCCGCCCTGTCAACAGGAGACGCCTCTGCCGTCACGGAATCCTCGTTGACCTGCGCCGCGGTCACACGCGGCAGCAGAGGTAGTAGTAACACCGAAAGGGAAAGTGCCACTAGCAAAACGAGCACCCCCATCTTTGGCGAGAGGCGGGTGCAGCTCCTGGTCCTTTCCCGTCGGCGCCTTCTCACGCCGTCAGCCTCGCTAGCACGCATCATGATGCTCCCCCCTTTGCTATTGTAGTTAACAAGAACAGCACTGAGGGAATTTAAAAAAAAAACTCAAAAACAAGAAGTGTGTGGAAGTGGATGTGTATGTGTGTATGTGTGTACCTGCTCAAGTGTTGAAAGCGGCCAAGCGGCAGCCGACGACGCACTGGCATGTGTGGGCGCGACACCAAGAGAGGAAAAAACAAAAATCAAGAAGAAGTGGAAAAGGAATGGAGACACGAGTAGATGGAACTGAAGAGGGAGTCGGCACACGTCGCATTCTGCCGTCTGAGAGCACAAGCATGCAAACACGAGAGAGACATTGAGAGAGGGGGGGGGGGAACAGCGCCGTGAATACACGAACGAATGAAAAATTTCACCACCGGCCATCATCATCATCTGGTGGTGTTGACTTTAGCTCCCCAACGCACCCCTCAAACGATGCCTAGCGAGATGACGGCATCAACGCAGAGGGAGACAGAGACGGAAAGAAAACGATGGCGCAGCTCGCAGAACTGCTTGTTGCCACACGGCAGCTGTCTCCCCCTCTCTTCCTCTCCTCCCTCTGCCATCAATACCGTTCATCTGTACATCAGACCTCAGAAATGTATAGACAACGACAGTATTTTCTTTCGCACATGTTTGCTCTTCTTTTATCTTAGGGCTGCGACGCCCTGACGCCGCATTTCTTATCGCTCTTCATAGTTAATCGAGACAGTTAAAAACACGAGCCCAACGAAACATAGCTCTACGACATTTCTTCCTTTAAATTTAGCCATTTAGAATGAACGCACCGGTCCTTCTGCGCGAACATAGACGTACCGCTACTCATCGAAAAACGAGGTGTCTTGTCGCAAGGCGGCGCTGTAGGCGATGGAGATCTGCGTGGCACCGGCGTCCAACTCCCCGGTTGAGCTCTTCTCAGCAGCGGACGGCGCAGCACACGCGTGGAACATGGCCGCCACCACGGCCGGTCGCAGCGGCACACGCAGACGTATCCACCCATCGGCGGACGCCGTATCCGTCGTCACGCCGACCTCTGCGGCGGCGGTCGTTTCTTTGCCGCGCAAAAGCTCCTGTTCGCTGCTTTCGACAACGCCGTAGCACGTGACGGGGAAGCCGTAGGGCAGGGAGGCCAGACTGCGCACCACACACCCGCCGCGACCCACCGCCGAGGAGGGAGACGACGACGACGACGATGGCGCCTCAGCTGGCTGATGAAGCAGCACGGCCACCACCGCGTGCTCCAGTGCGGCGGCCACCTCCGCGCGCGTCTGGCGAGCCGCGACCGCGACGGCAGACGCGGTGCGTACGTGGGGCGGATACAGATGCACCTCGCCTGCCTTCTCGTCCCGCTCCGCCAGCACAATGGAGCGCAGCGAGGACAGCGGAGCCTCCAGCAGCGTCGTCTCCGCCCCCGCCCGGCGCGCCTTCGCGGCGCCCGCACCGCGCTGGGCGTAGAAGTGCAGAAGAGGGGCAAAGTACGTCTGCCACCGCTGCTGCCGTCCATGGCTGCCCTTCGTTGCCTTGAGGATCTGAGTGGAGGAGTACGTCTCCTCTCGCTCCACCCGGACGGCGTGCACCTGCCCACGCCACGTGTGCGAAGGAATCACCGCACCTTTGCTATCGCTTTTAGTTTTACCGCTGGGGCGGCTGGCCTGAGGCGAGTTCGGCGAGACCACCGGCGAGTCGGGGCCGGAGAGCTCACGCGTGCTCGCGACGTCGAAAGCGTGCGAGAAGGGAAGGCGGCACAGGAGAGCGGCGGAAGAAGGCGCGGCGGCCGCAGGATCCGTGACGTTCTTCATCACGTGCGACTTCGCGTTTCTCTTCACACGACGATCTTTTTGCTTGCTGTCCTCGCCGTCGTCGTCATTCGACCTCATCGCGGTGTGGCGGACCAGAAATCGACGCTGCACGACGTCCGCGTTCAGCCCATTTCGCGGATCCAGCAGGGCTGCTGTGTCCTGCGCCCACGCCTCCTCCTTCGCCTGGTAAAGGTGAATGAGCTGCCGCGGACGCAGCCGACGCAGGGCCTCGACCGTGACACGCCGACCTGTCTGCAGCACCCACCCGTGCGTGTTCACCACAACCGGGTGATCCTGCGCGATGGCCGCCGCCTGCGCGCAAATCGCTGCGAGCGCGTTCGCCGTTGACGCGGGGCACGACGCGGCGGTGTTGGCGCCAATGAAAAACGAGGCGACGGTGCGGCCGCAGCTGGCGTCCCGCTCGCGCAGCAGAGGGCGTCGCACCAGGGTCAGTGTGAACTGCCCGGGGACACCAAACTCGGGCTGGCCCACGTCCAGGTCCAGCCAGTAGCACAGCCCATGCTGGCTCAGCAGCACGTTGGTGAGAAACCTGCATAGGGTGGACTTGCCGATGTTGGCGGAGCCCAGCACCATCACACACCCGCAGCCCTGCGCCGCGACGGCCGGCACGATAGCGGGTAAGAGCGCCAGATCGACGGTGGTCTCGCTGCGGTGTGCGACGAAGGAGGGGATGTCCATGTACGCACCGCCCTGCACTGCATTTTTGGTCTCCATTGCGCGGTGGTGGCGAATGCGTTTGCGGGAGAGATAGTACTTGCGCATCGGGCCGGGCACCCCACGTGGCCGCCTCGTCGCCGACGACGGCTGCACTGCCAGGAGGATCGGCGGCATCTTGTTCGAGAACAGGTTGCGCCAGCTCTGCACCGTCGCCTCCACCCAGTCCCAATCGATCTCGCCAAACACGGCCTCGCAGTTCCACTGCAGTGGCTGCAGGTAGCTTTCCGCGTTGTTGTCCTCTTCTTCCTCTTCCTTGGAAGTATTACTGCTCTTCACCGCAGCGTCCACGTTGGCGGGGGCGGCGGCGGCAGCTTCTGAATGTCGTTGTTGCGGCGGTGACGACAGTGCCGAGTAAGGACGCACGTGCGCTGGCAGGCCCAGCACGTGCTCCGCGCTGCTTGCGGTAAGGGGCGACGTGGGAGATGGTGTCGGACCAGGCGGCCACGCAGGGTCCGGCACGTGCGTCCACCGCGGTAGCTCCACATCCTGCGCGTGCTTCGTCTTGAGCTTCTTCATCGGCATCAGCACGGCGTGGTGCTCCTCGTGCCAGAGATTCACCTGCTTCTTTCCAAGGTAAAAGCCATTCACGCACACTTCGCCAAGACCGAAGCCGATGAGACCGCAGGGGCCGTGGATCGCCACAGGGCCCTGCAGCCCCATCAGCGTGTGGTGGCACCCACCCTTGCGGAGACGGTCCTCGTGGACGGCGAAGAAGAAGGAGTCGAACCAGTGTGAGCGGGCGCCGATGCTGTGGGACGTCAGGGCGGAGAGGGATGCGTGGGGAGGGGCTGAAGCCGCAGAAGCCGGATCGGCTTTCATCGCGGGAGACGACACGCGTTTAACGTTGTTGTCCTTGTTCTGACCTCGCTGCTGCTCGGCACGACCATGTCGTTCTTCGGCTTCCTGCTGACGCACGCGGCGCATCGCGCCAAAACCACCGACCTGCTGTGCATGCAAAGACGAAGAAGTGGCATCGTCCACTGTTTGCCCAACCGAGACAGTCTCGGAAGCTGTGTGGCCTTCCTCCTCGTCATCGGCGTCTCCGTCCTGTGCTGAATGACCGCCGGCCTGAGACGACGTCTCTGACTCCGCGCCTGCATCGCTGCCCTCCTCATCCGCGCCGCCTTCTTCCTCCTCATTCTCGGCATCTCCAGAGGCGTCACTGAAGGCTGCCGCAGAAGAGGAACCACCGTCGCGGTCGTCCTCGACGTCTGCCCCCTGCTCTTCATCATCGTCATCGTCGGGCTCCCGCAGTAGCCTGGCTTCCTCTTGACGGAGGAACTCCTTATCAAAGCCGGTCATGTGGTGCTGCACGCGCTCCTTCTCACGTGCCTCACGGGCCCGCTGCCGCTGCGCATGCCGTGCCTGTTGACCCGATTGCTGCGCACGCGTCGTGTTGTCCTCCCCCCACCCCGCCGAACCGTCATCGTCACCGTCGCTGCCGCTGCTGCTGCTTCGGCTGCTGGACTGCATGGCGGCCGTGCCATTGAAATGGCGAGTCTCGTCTTCGCTTTTGTCAAACTTGATCACGTTGGCACTCCCAAAGGGAGAGGCGAGTTCGTCGTCGTCGTCCGCCTCCGCGTCGGTGCTGCTGCTCTCCCTTTCCGAGGCGGCCCTGTGCCTTTTGCCCGGTGGATGCGGCAGCGACGGGTAGGCGGTGCCCGCCTTTGCGAAAAGCTGCCGGCGCCACTGATGAGAGAAAACGACAGGTTTGGGCTTGGCGGCGGGAGCGGCGGCGTCGACGGCCCCTGACTGTTCGTCCCCGTTGTGCTTCGTCGCACCTGTTACAGAGAAAGAAATAGGCGGCGCAGCGGTGGCGGTGGACGTTGTCGTGGTGCCGGTGGTGCGGATGCCTTCCACGTGGTGCGCGCTGACGGCCTTCAGCGCCGCTACGGTGGCTGCAATGTCCGCCTCGCTCACCTCCTCGACCACCACCCCGTCAGCGTTCGCTGGTGTCTGCGCAACGCGTGTTGGCGGCTTCGTAGCGAGGTGCGCCTTCTGCACAGCATGGGAGCCGTTCTCCAGAGTTGGGGCCGCGGGGTGAGAAGACGAGCGACGAGGATGCTGTACCGCTTCATCGGACGGGGCGCGTGTGGCGGGCTCTGTCGCACACGTCATTGAGCCTGTCTGGCGGGCATCGTAACGGGTAGACGAAGCCGCTGCCGCCAACACATCAGAGGTCGCGGTGGTGGTAGTCGTAGTAGATGTCACCGGCTGATGATCATCCTGCTGCTGCTGATGCTGGATGCGATGCAAAACAGCGGCCGGAACTTTAAAGTGCTGAGGCGGTGCAGCGGCGGAGACAGTGGTGGATGCGCTCGCCGCGATGTCGATCCCTTCCACACCACCGATGACCACACGACGTGCCCCACGCTGTTCCGTGCTGGCGGTGGAGGCGAGAGGCAGACTTCCCACCCCGGCCTCCGCGGCCTGGGGCCGGGCATCCACAATCTTTTTGCCTCGATTCACAGGCATGGTGTCGTTTGTCGTTCGATTACTAGTATTCCTCTTCTCCGCAAAAGAGACACGGTTTAACAGGAATGACGGCCTTTCGATCTGGTGTGTGTGTCTCAATAACTTCTATTCTGTTGTTGGTTCATGCGGCACCGTTAGAGAGGAGCGACAGCGGAGATGCGAAGTGTTGGGAATAAACGTAAACAGCGAAGGTTGATGTACGGCACGTTGTAACGCACAAACACTGTTGGCACTCTAAAAGCCGCGAAGAATAATCCCGATGAAGAGAAAACTGACATCAACAGTGACAACAAACTCGGCTCGAAGCGTGCGTACGGGCGTGCGGGCGTGTGGGTGTTGTTTCTTTTCTTCCTACTGTCTGCACTTAATGGAGCGTTGCAGCACCTCCATTAAAGCCGCTCAGCCAGCACGGTACAACGCATCAACGCCCGTGTCGCGTACGGAGAAGAACATCCAATGTCGTCCTGCTTGGACACCGACACCACGCCGGGAAGACGAAGTTCCTTTACCAGTCCCGTCAATGAAGTTGTTGCGAAGCTCTTTAAGTTATACGTTACGGCTTAACGAGGAGAACGGAGAGAAAACCAAAGATTGTCACCTTAATTAAGTTTATACGGCAATTAGCCTCCATCTTTCCGAGATGAGAAAAATCAAACAACACGAAGTATCATTACAGCCGGCATGAAAGAGAGGGGGTGAGAGACACACACACACACGAAGGGCAGCGGGGGTCTGCTCCTAGAGACAAGGAGGAGTCCTCCGTCTTTCCTTCTTTCTTTCTTTTTCTTTACTCATCGGCAAAGCGCACCGACTTGGATGGGCCGTCGGACTTGGAGGCCGCACGTGGGGCCGGAGGCTGCTGCAGGGCCGCACGTGTCAGCAGCTGACGCTTCTGTTCCTCCAGCACACGCTGGAAGGACTGCTGCCGCTGCTCGTCCTTGCGCTCCTTCCGCTGCGAGCGAGTCTGCAGACGCTCTTGCCGTGAGGCGTACACCGTCTTGGCCAGCTTTATCTTCTCACGCACGGAGATGTGGACCTTCGCGGCAGCTGCCTTGGCGGCCTCCAACGCCTTTGCGTGTTCAGCTTTGAAAACGTCTGGCTTCGCCTCCTTCGGAGGAACAGCCACAGCCGCCGCTGTCCTCGCCTCCTTCTTCGACGCCTTGACGGGCTGCTGTACGTTTTCGTCCTCCTCTTCCTCCGTCGTTGCAGCAGCAGCGTCCGTCTTACGCGTGCGCTTCTTGCCCTTTGCCTCCGCCTCCTCGGGGTCGGCCGTCTTCTTCGCCTTGGCCTCCTTCGCTGCCTCGAGCAACGCCGCCTGTGCGGCCGGCGTCGCGGCCAGCAGTGCCTGACGTGTGCGCACCGTCAAGTCTCCGTCTTGCGATACACGGAAGCGCAGTGCCTTCTGCTTTCGCATCTTCTCCACCATCTTCTCGTTCTCCTCCTCGAGGTTGGCCGGCAGAGTGCCGTCCATAATCGGCAGTTTGCAAGACAGCACCCCCTGCTTGAAGTCGTAGGCCCCAGCCGCGGCATCGCACTGCATGCCATCGGGGAAGGGCAGCACCAAGCGGTACTTCTTCGTGAAGGCGGTCGTGTCGACGACGAGCTGGCGATTGTTTGTCTCGCTCACGTCGATCATCTGGTGTGGCACGTGGTGCAGCACGACGTCCACGAAGAACACCTTCTTCTTGAAGTGCACCTCCTGGTGGAAGGTGGGGACTAGGAAGGAGGACGATGTCGAGGTGGAGGACGCCACAGCGGCAGCAGCGGCGGACGCATCACCGTTGCTGTCGACATTCTTCTCGCTGTCAGCAGCGGCAGCGGCCTTCGCGCTCGGCTTCTTCTTCCCACCGCCAGCTGCATTGCTTCTAGGGTGCGCGTCACCCGCGTCGCCGCTCATAAGGCGCTGACGGAGTTCGTTTACCTCATCCGGCATGATGATCGCACCGCGCTGCTTCTTTTTGGGTTCTGCGTTTGAAGCGGCGGCATCACCTTCACCATTCTTGGAAGCAATGCGCGCGGCGCGTTGACGCTGCTTGCGCTCTCGCTCCTGCGCCTCCTTGCGGGCATTGCGGGACTGCTTCGCAATTTGCCGCAGCTCTGCCTCCTCCTTCCTGACGTGCGACGGCGGCATCTGCAGCGGTATGGTATTCTGATTCGTAGAATTATTGCTTCTCTTTCTCTTTTTTGGGAGGAGAGCGTAGTCGCTGGCGGTGGTGCTTCTGTTGGGTGTGGCCGTAAGTACACTTGCGGCTGCGTACGGTAAGGTTGTCCGTGCCAGTGATGGTCATGTTGATGGAACACGCAGCGCATACGAAATGGGTATAGGAGCATCAGTTCGTGTCAATACAGAAGAGAGGTGGGTAAGTAGGTCGAACCGTGCAGGGTGAAAGGAAGTCGCGGTGGCGGCGCGCACGGAGGAAAACGCCGAAGAAAAACATAATTGGCCAACAAAGCACGCCCCGCGTTCAGCTGGGTTGCACGGATGCGTGAACGAGAAAAGCAGCGTGCAGCTCTCGCATACAAGAAACGCCAGCCACCTCAGCATCAACAAGCGCAGTGGGATCATAGCAGCGGCACCAGATAGACCTCTGCACCTGCCCCACCCCACCTTTAAAAAATAATAATAACAATAATAATAATAATAATACAGCGCGTAGACACCGAACTCCCCTGCGTGCCTCCTTTCTCAGCTGAGCTCGATCGCTTCGCCGTCTTTCACTCTTGAAGGCACCGCCTCTTTGTCATCGTTTGTTTTCTTTGGGGAGGTCGGCAAAGAATGGCGGACAGACACCGTTGAACACGACAACAAAGATAGGAGAAAAGCGCAAGATGAAGCGCGGCAACAGCAACGACCACATATCTCAAGAAAAACAAAAGGAACTAGGGCACAGCAGCGGTGCACATAGTCTAGTGTCCACGACGTAGTGACCCTACACAAAACCAAAGCAGCAGGTGGAAAAAGAAAAAAGTGAAAGCTGAGAAGCCCTTCCATATTCACGCGGTATACGGAGTTAGCAAAGCGCTGCGCTGTCACGGCACATGAACCCCTGGAAAGGAAGACTTCCCAGGAAACATGTCGACTGTTTCTCCCGCGATATTATCGGTTGTAATTGTTTAATTCAAGTGCAGAAACGGTGCCCCAGAAGAAGCTGCCAAATGGACCCTCCATTCACTTTTTGACTTCGGTTGATCGCCTTCCATCTCTTCTCCTCACTCAGCAGCAGCTCGACTCCGCAGCGGTGGCTGCGCCGGTGTTGCCGGAGTTCAAATTTACGGCAGCCCCACCGCCGCTGGTGCTCGTCGAGGTCGGGATGGCGGCCGCATGCAGCTGCACCCCGCTCTCCGGGTCTGTCGGGCTCATCACCCCACTCTTCACCCTCTCGTGAATCTTCCGCGCGGTCGAGATGAAGGCGTCCTCGACGTTGTTGCCGTTCAGCGCGCTACACTCCACAAAGAGAAGGTTGTTCTCGGCGGCGAACTGGGCAGCCTCCTCGTACGACACCTCCCGCTGCTCCTCCAAGTCGGACTTGTTACCGACAAGAATGAAGACGGTATTGGGTCCGGTGTTGGCGCGGGCGTCGGTCAGCCAGGTCCCGATGTGGGAGTAGGTCGCGCGCCGGCTAATATCGTAGACAAGCAGCGCCCCTGCCGCCCCGCGGTAGTACCCCCGTGTGACGGAGCGGAAGCGCTCCTGCCCCGCCGTGTCCCACATCTGCAGCTTCACCAACTCCCCGTTGATGTCTACAATGGTGGTGCCGAAGTCGACGCCGATGGTGTGCGGGAGGTCCTTGCGGTAGCGCTGCTCGGTGAAGAGGTGCATGAGGCAGCTCTTGCCGACGCTCATGTCACCGATGATGATGTACTTGAAGATGTACCGGTGGCTCATTGTTTCTAGAACGAGGAAGGGGGAGGGGGGGGGAGAGCGAAAGAGCTAACGAGGAGCACAGGAGAAGGTTCCCCAGCAAGCAGAACTTTCCTTTTACTTTTGAGAAAGCTTTTACGACACCAACAAGGTAAAACACGCAATCAAGCACGCACACACACGAGGTCGCTGAAGGCAACGAGAACAGCGCCACAAGCAGATGCAGACGACGTAATACCGATATATGTATTTGGAGAAAGAGGGAAAAGGACAATCAACGTCACAAGAACACAATGAAACGGCGAATTCTGCCGCCGCTTAACCACAACAGTGTTTTTTACCGCGTTCCTTTACTCGATTCCTCTCTCTATCTCTCTCGACGCTCTGGAATGGTGATGAGAAGGTAATGTGTGTGTGAAGGGTTTCTTAATTCTTTTGTTTGTTTTCTCTTCTGAAGAAGTGTGATTCGGGGGGTTGTGTGTGTGAGTGCGTAGCAGTTTTGGTGGTGCGAGAGCACGATCAGTGAACACCCCATTCACGTTGAGTCAAAGAAGGCGAAAGAAGGAGTAAAGGAATGAGAGAACTTCAAAAAAAAAAACCGGAACACGTCGAGAAGTTGCTGAGGTGGCGCGGTAGAATAAGTCACATTACCCTGATGAAAGCACTCACACGTCGTCACCCCCGCGCTGTGCGTCGTCTGCGGCTTCTCTCCGTCGAAAGAGATGGAAGTGTTTGGCACTCAGCCAGGAATGAAAGAAAAAAATACCTCAGTGATTCGCGGCCGGCACGCGAAACACCGTGCCACCCTCTCCGTCCAGTCTTTCTTCTCTCCTCCTCTCTCTCCCTCACCATCCTTCCTGATGCTGCCGCGTCATGCCCAACTCCGCAGCTCAGGTGTCCGAACCTCCGCACCGAAGCATCGCGTTGTTTCTGGAGAATTCTCTTTACGTAGATAACGATTATTATTATTGTTAGGTCAATTCGATTGCACTCGCCAAGCGTAGAAATGCAGACACACACGGAAAGAAAGGAGAACAAAGCACAGAGAGCGTAAATTCAAAACGACTCTGTGTGAGGGTAAAGCAAAGGACACACCTCTGTTTTACACCGACGAGGAGCAAAGCCTGGCAACACCAGCGCCAAAAGATAACAGAAGAATATTATATTTTTTTCTTCTTTGAACAAGGCAGCGTCACGTCCACACTAACCAAAAAAAAAAGACGCGCTCGGCGCAAACCAGCGCGATGCGCTCAACACCCAACGCAAACAAGACACAAAAAAGGACGCGATGATCGGAGTTCAGCCAAGAACACTGAACAATAACAGCGGCGAACACCAGAAACAAAGAACAAAGAACAAAGAAAAGAAGGTGCGCTGCTTCCACCTTACGCGCACCAACCGCCTCCACGGAAAACGAAATAGCCACAGCAGTTAAATATCCCAAACTTTGTCGTCCCAGCGGAGTCCTACAAAAGGAGGAAAAGCAAAAACAAAGCGGTTCCAAGGACGATGAAAGGCGCGGCTTCGCGAAGCAGCGCGACATCCACGTGCAGGTTCAGCAAACCATGGAAGGCGTCCTGAGGTGCTTGCCGCCCCACCTGCATCGCACCATGATTGCCGTTACTTGCGGAAGCGGTGACACCAGCAGAAGAATTGGAGGGCCCAGTTGTGGAAGAGGGGAACGCGAAGGAGGAAGAAGAAGTGCGCGATCGGAGTCCGGCGGAGGAGGTCGTGATAGGGGTGCCCGTAGCTGAGATGCGGGCTGCGTTAGGACGCTGCTGCTGCTGCTGCTGCTGCTTGTTCCGGTGGCGCAGCTTCTTTTCGTTGCTCGTCGCCACCGTGCTGCCTTTGCTGCTTCCCCTATTGCTGATGCTACTGGTGGGTGCGGTTTGCAGCGGCCGAGGCGGGGTTCGAGGAGCGACATCCGACGTGTTAAGGGACAGCTGAGGAACGGCCTGCTTCCTCACCGACGTGGTGGGGGCGGAGGAGGAGGAGGCGGACTCCTGCGCTGAGGCGACGGACGCGGTGCTGCTGTCGCCCGCCCGCGTCTTCGTCTCCAGCCCACGCGTAGCGGCAACCGCCTCTGTTGTGGTCTGTTCTTCCTCCTCTTCGAGCAATGCGGCGTCCGTCGCAGGTGAAGGGGTCGTGGGAGACGACGTGGACGACGGTGGCTGCGGCGGCGAAGGCTCTTCGCGTACCCTCTCCTTGTCGGCCTCCTTCATGGCTTTCACCGTCGCGGCACCGCGCATAGCCTGCGTCGCGGAATCCTCTGCTTCCACCGCCTCCTGCTCGTCTGCGCCACTCGCCTGCCGCGTCACCTCCGCGCTATGAGGAGCAGCAGTGTTGTGGGGACATTGGACGGCAGGAGGACCCTGCGTTGTGGCTTGCGCGGCGCCGCCGTGCTCAACGCTCGTCTCCGCTGGCGGTGCGGTCTCCGTCTGGTCCGCTGCGGTCGGCTTCGGCAAGGGAGCCTCAACCCCTTTACCTTCCGCTGACGAGAGCGCCGGTGGCGGGGCCGCTTTAGAGGCCTCTTCCCCCACCTCTTCTTCCTCCCTCTTCGCTGCTGCAGCTGCCGCCTCGGCATCGGCGATGGCTGCGTCCTTCGCCAGTCGGGCCTCCGCGTCCCTCGACGTCTTCCTGCGTTGGGTCGCACACGTGAGCTGCAGCTGCCGCCGCGTTGACGCCTCCTCGTCTACAATCTCGTGCACGGAGCTCCATTCCGCCGCCAAGCACGGCAGTAACTCCGGCAGTGTAGCCCAGCGACGCCGCTCCGCCTCCAGCTGCGTCTGCACTCGATGCAGCACGTCACGTACAGCGTGGATGTGCTCCTGAAGCGACTGCGCAACGCTGGCGGACCCCAGCGCACGTGCCGACGCCCCGGACGCGGTGGAGAGTGTGCGGTGATGGGCGGCGTGACAGAACGAGACGAGCGGAGAGGGGTGCGACACGTGCGCGCCGTCCGCAGACCTCGTCTTTCCCTCGGCCTTCTCCTCGTCCGCTGCGGCTGCTGTTGTGCTGCCACCTATTGCCCCCTCCAGCGAACGAGTCGGTTGTGCAACAGAGTTGCACGACACGCACCTCCCGTCCGCCATCTCGTGGCACAACCGCACCATCGCCCTGGCCAGTCCCAACGACGGCAGCAGCGGGGGCGATGGGAAGGCCGCGTCAGCACTGGCAACAGCAGCAGTAGCAGCGCTGTCTCCCAGGTGTTTTGTACTGTTCCCTGTCTCCGTTTGCAGCCTTGTGGCATCAGCACCCGGCCGCTGGGCCTGTCGTGCGGCTGCCGCGACAGATCGGCGCTGTCGTCGTGTCTCCCCCAGCACGACCCGCGCCCCGACGACGTTCCGCGGGGCAGTGGGCACGGCGCCGCCGTCATTCACGCTGCCGTTGGCCTCCTCAACGCTGACGGAGACGACGGTGGCTGCCACGGGCGACGCGACGGTGCTGCTGGTGGACTCCAAAATAAGCGCCTCGAGTTGCTCCAACGGGTCACAGACCTCCCTGGAGAGATAATCGGCGAAGGGCTCAAACCAGCTCGACCATAAAGTGTGGGGCGCGTCAAGAGAGGGAAGCGGGCGAACGCTGCCACTGCCGCCCTGTGCCGCGTACGGCTCGCCCGCCTTCGATGCGGCGTCATCACGCAGCGTCGTTGGCAAGCTACGACTATCCTCCCCCTTCTCATCCTCGGCCGCAACCAAGTCGTCGGCTTTCGCACGAGAAAGGGCGCAGTAAGGTGTCGCGTCGATCAAGAGCGCCGTCGTGCCTGCAGTTGTCGTCTTGATGGTGTCGCACAGTTCCTCCGCGTACGACGGCCGGCCGGCCATTTTCAGCCTTGCCACGGCCGCCCTCGCTCTGCCCTTCCGCGTCTTCTGCGCCTTCGCACTTCCCTGCGGAGCTTCCTTCACGTCCTCCTGACCTTCCACAAACTGCCGCAGCACCTCGGTGCATCTGCATATCAGCCCCAGTTGGTGCTGCATCGCCTCGGCCGCGGTCGTCAGCTCACGTGTTTCCTCGTCGACGTCCCACCGCAGCTGGCCCTCGCTGACGCCGGCCACATCGACGCTCTCTTCGTCCGTCTCCTCACTGGTTGTCTGCACCTCCGCCCCGCCTTCGAGGTGCGGCGTTTCACCCGCTGGCGGAGCATCCTGCAGCGCGTGCGTTTGATGTGGATGGATGCCGTTAGCTGCAGCGGTCGTCGTTGCCGGCATTCCGTCGGCAGGCGGAGCCGTCGCGTTCGACGAGGCCGCTGACGTCTTCTTTGAGCGTCGCGTGCGTGTTTTCGTGCGCGAGGCCACCGGCGAGTCCGAGCGTGGAAGTCCATGGAAGGCGCCGCCAACGTCATGCGCAGCGAGCGGCTCTTCAACAGCGTGCAGGTTCGACAAAGGCGGCGGCCGCTCCGCCACCCCGCACGCCGCGCGCAGCTCTGTGAGATCGACGTCGACCCACGTCCACGGTCGCGGTGCGGTCGCGGACGCTGGAGGGGGATTGGTTTCGCCGTTTGCGTTCTCCAGGTGCTCCGCTGCTGGTTTGTCCGGCACCTTGCAGAGCGCGTCGTAGTCCACCACGCTCGAGACAGACAGTCGTGTGGTGTGGTAGGAGAGTGCAAACGACACTGGAAAGAGGTGCACCAGCACAGCCTGGGCGAGGGCGAGGGCGGTGTCCGCGGTCATTGCGTGATGGCCTGCGTTGTTGGGGTGGGTTGAAGCTGCCGGACACTCGGATTGATTTTCTCTTTCGTCGTCCACGGCGGGCGACAGAGGCGTCCGCGAGACGTGCGTCAGCACGGTGATGATCAGTTGGGTGGGAGCGGCAGAAGCCGCCGTCACGCTGACGGGCCAGAGCGAGTCCGCGTCCTCCGAAATCGTGGAGGCCGCGGCGGAGTGCGCCGAGCTAAGAGCAGCCGTCGACAAGTCGCCCTGTACGGTGTGCACGTGCAGACTCAACGGCACGGCCTCCGCACGCCACGGCGCAGCGGTGGGCTCCGACCCGGTGGCGGCAACCACGGCATCCGCTGAGAGTGGCGTCGTCGTCGTGCCTTCTATCCCATTATGTGCCTTTGCGCCAGCCACACCATCCCTCGCAATGCGCCGTAGCACGGCGTTGTCCACGCTACACAGCAACCGCAGCGCCGCGTCGTTCAACACACTGCGCAGCACCGTCGTCGGCAGCACACCGGACTCGGCGAAGTCCTCGAGGGCCTGCTCTAGCAGCGCCTGCCGCGCTGCGGATGAGGCGTTGCACACGGCCGGGGGAAGCGGCTGCACATCCACCAGAAACTCTAAACGAAGGAGATGCAGCGAGCTCGACGACGCGGCCGCACCCTCCGCCACACCTACCTCTCCGCTGCGGGGTGGTGGACTGCCGCGCCGCAGTCGTCCCAACGCGCACGCCTCCGCTAGGTCGTACGGGAACAGGCAGGACTGCCGGTCAAACCGCCCCTCCTTGGTCCAGCTCTCGTTGTCGCGAGCGGCAGCGCTCGTCGCGGAGCTGCAGAAGCTGCTGTTACGGCTTTGCCGCGTGCGACGGCTCGCCGGCGGCGACGACAACGATAGCGACGCGGTCGACTCGGCTGCCGGGCCGAGCGGCTGACCAGCGAGGGGCGACATTAGCGGCGCAGTGGCTATGTGGGAGGCGAGGAACGCCCACGTCGGCAGCACGGCGTCCACACGATCACTCACCAACGTTGAGTCGCCGTCCTGCACGAAAGGTGAACGCATCGCTGCGGCGGCGGCACTCTTGCTGCTGCTCGCCGACGGCTTGCACCCCATCAAGGACGACGGCTGCCGCTGCTGTTGCAGCAGCAAATCCGCGCAAGACAGCGGCGTCGCGGCGTTACTATTATTCTCCTTGTCGGTGCTGTCAGTGTTCGAGCGGTACCACCTGCGCGAGGCCGCAATTGTCCACCGCTGCGTCAGTCGGGCGTGCGCGATGAGTTGCTGCGCTGTGGTGAAGGTCCCTGCTCCGAGGCTGGCGTGCTGCGGCGCGGCTTCCGCGTAGGGAGGGGGAGAGGTAAGGATAAGAAACGGCTGTGCGAGGGACGACGACGCCGTCAGCGACTTCTCACTCGCGCCGGGCGAGGTCGCTGCGAGAGAGCCGGCGCCCGTCAGCGGGGTGAAGTGCTGGACTGTCCTACACGGCATGCCGCCCACGTCCGCTTTAACTGGTGTCGTGGTGGCCGGCGCCCTGCCGCTGTCGGTGTCGTAGTTGAGAGGGGTGGGTGCGGGGGGGAGCGGAGCGGTGTACAGGCGCTGGATAAATTCGGCAAAGGATCGGGTCTCGATGGGGGAGGTAAGCCCGTCGCGTCCGCCGCCGTCGTCGTCGACGTCTGCGAGGTCTAAAAGGGACGACACCGCGGCCACAGGAGAGAGAGTGGTGGCTGTCGCTGCCGCTGTGCTAATGCCATTCAACGGTGTGTCCTGCTTTGACACGTCGACAGAGTCTTTTCCATTCGCCGTTCCCCCGCCCTCTCCGTGGGGCACCGTTAGCGTCACCGCACCCCTCTCCGCCCTGTCTAAACCATCGGTCAACGGAAACGCCGCGCGCCCCGCATTCATCGGCACCGTCGGCGAGTCCTCCAGCAGTGTCGTGCCGCGTCGCCGCTGCACGGCCACGCTTACACCCGTCCACACGGGCAGCCCAAGTGACGAAAGCGAACGGTGCACCACCTGCTGCTGCAGCGACGCCTTCGCCGCCTCCACGCGACTGCCACGACTCGCACTGCCGCTGCTGCCGCTCGGCAGACCTGCATCGCCCCCTCCCCCTTCCCCACTGCTGCCTTCGCGGCTGAGGGGGGTGAGAATATCATTATCACCGTTGTTGATGCTAGTGCTGTTGCGGATGTTGAGGCGCGATCGATGGGGTGGGACGACGTCCCTGCTGCGTGGCGGCTGCATCGGGCGCACGCCCTTCATCGCCATCATGCGTCGCATCGGAGAGAGCGGCGATGGCGGAGAGGCGGCGGTAGACGAGGTGGACGACACGGGCACCAACGACGCCTCCTCTTCCACCTTGACCTCCGCCTTCTTCTCCCGCGTTGATGTGTTCTCTTTCTCCGTCGGTGTGTCGCTGTAGCTGCGAGGCACCTCAACGATAAGGTGCGTCGGTTCGTGAGCGACTGAGTTGGAAGTGGAAGACAGTGGACGGTGGGCGTTGCACGAGTCCTTCTTTGGAGAAGCCTCGCCGCTTGGGCACCGCACCGCCCCCACCACAGTAAAATTTTCGTCCTCCTCCTCCTCTGCGATTGCCTTGCGCTCCGCTTGCGTATTAGAGGAGGACGGATGGGATTTTGGAAAGGACACATTCGCGGCCTGCTCTGCGCGCAGCTCCGCAACGGCGCTGCGTCGTGCTGAGAGCCGCAGCATCCGCAGCACGACCAGCTGCTCTGCGGCAGCGTTGTCGCCACCTACTGGATTGCGCATCACTCACCGTAGAACACTAAAAGAGGGAGAAACAAAGAAAAACAAAACAGGCAGTAAAGTACTTTCTTCGAAAACGATCGCGACGTCAACAAGGAGAAGTTGTCAAGCAGATTTCAAATGAAAAACAAGAGAAAAAAGAAAAGAAGAGGAGCCAAACAAATCGTGACTGCTGATCAACAAGTCAAAGAGAACGGGGAGTACTTTACGTACACAAGGCGGATCTGGCAAGGGCAAAGTCTATGTGTGTGTGTGGGTGCGGGTGTAGATGCACCGCAGTGAAGCCCAGCTGTCGAACAAAACAGAAAAAAGGGGGGACAAGGAGAAACAAAAAATCCAGATTTAGCACACGAGAAAAGGAAAACTTAAATCGAAAAAAAATTAAGAAAATATTATCGTGGCCGCGAAACTCAACGGGGGAATAAATCGAGGGTACAAGTTTCTGCTTACGCCGTATAGAGCGATGAAAAGTTTGATCGAGAAGGAAAGAAGAAAAAGGAAAGAAGGACAGATTACTACGACGCGCTGGCACTGTGTGTAAAGAAAAGTTTTATCTGGACAGAACAGTATAGCTAATAGAATGTTAAAGAGAGAGAGGAAGAGGGAGAGATGCCGATCCGCTGACAAGTTGTCAACGTGAGCTCTTCAATCCTAACAAGCTTTTTTTTTGCGAGTGGGTGGGTGTGTGTGTGCTGGGAACAGTAAAGAAGAAGAAAAACAAACTCAGAATTGTGAGGCGCGAAATACCGTCGTTACAGCACCAAGTCGAATCGCTGGAACAGGAAAGGAAAAGGAAAAAACTACCTAAAAAAGCTTTTAAAAGTTTGATGCTTCGAGTGGTGTACAAGTCAAAAAAAAGAGAAGGTAAAATATATATATAGAAACAAAGAGGAAAATAATCAATCATGTAAAACAATACTCAATGCACCACACGCACAAGTCAACTCGATTTGTGCGTGTGAGCCTTGTGTGTGTGTGTGTAAGTGAACACGTCTGGACACGTCAAACTCCAATGGTGTGGGGTAAAAACAAGCTTTATTTTAACGCAATCCGATCAACAGCAAACGACTTTTCTTTGCAGGCAAAAACAAAACAAAACGAGAAAAAAAAGGAGACGACAGCAAGGAGAACAAAGAAGAAACATACATGCATATATATATTACTGTATGTCGGTGTTTTTTTTTTTACATATCGATATGTTCCCTCGTCACGCCGATGCGAAGTACACGATGTGAAGTGCTTGAAACACAGTCCTCCGCACAGCTTTCCACAGCGGCAGGAAGCCAAAAGGCGGGGAGAAGGAACGCACACACACTACAAAGGCAAAAGCACAAACAAACAAATAGGAATCGGGTTACAGAAAACGCCTGCAACGCGCAGAGAAGCACAGAGAGTGTTTAAAAAAGAGAGAAGTGCTAACAGAAAAAGAGCAACGATTAAAAAGAAAAGGGGGGAGCCGCCACAGCAACCGCTCGTGCGTGCCAACCACTCCTATGCGATTCGTAGAAGGAAAACGAAGAATGAATATCCGAAGTAAACGCGAAGGAGAGAAACAGAACAACAAAACCGCAGAAAGGACCAGAAAGAAAAGAAAGAAAATGGAGGGCAGCGGAGTAAGCAGAAGTTGAAAAGCTGTTGAAGTACAAAAATGAATTAAAACACCAAGATGATTTAAAAGGGGAAAAAAAGAAGGAGGGTTGACGATTGTGTGTGTGTGCTTTCGCGCTTTACAAAAAGAGGCAACGACAACTACAGTCGTGTTTGATTCCAAAAAAAAAAGAAAGAAAGGTAAAGAGTTAGAGAAAGAGGGAATGCTCTTATCGCTAAGGTGTCGCGCCTCTCCCCCCTCTTTTCGTTTCCCCGAGACAGCGGTCCAAAACAAAAAGGCTAGCGCTCCCGAACGCCAACGGAGCAGAAAAACAGAAAAGCCCACGAATTACAGCGAAGCGGGAGATTGTACCGGAAGACCACGCCAGAAAATAAAAAAGAGGCAAATAATAATAATAACAATAATACTAACAACGCAGAAGCAGCTTCGGACTCGCTTTCCTCTTCAATACTGTTTTGAAAGGGCTTTTTCCCCCTCGCCGGTATCCGCCGATGTTTCTCAGAAAGTGTGTGACTCTTTCCTAATATATATGTTCTTCACGCAGAAATCGGTGTGAGGTAGACGACGACACCAAACGCCCTCCACGAAACTCCCAGTACAAAAAAAAGCCGACGCACAGCGCTAATGTTAATGGAAAAGATGCGTAAGAGGCTGCGGAGAATACGATGAGACAACTACGTTTGTTTGTATTTCTTCTTCTTCTTTCTACCGTCTTCGTGTTTTGATAACCGACTTCGAAGGTCTTTCGTGTTTCTCAAGCACGGGCGCTATGCTTCTTTGCGCCGAAAGCACGATATGATGTCTTCTCTCTTTACTATATATATAGACCAATCTTGTCCCTCACTCGGGCGAAGCGGATCCTACGCTTCAACACGCGTGCGTTGTAAAGTGAAGGTGGAGTGAAAAGCGGGTAGTAGACGTGTGGGGTACGATCGAGATCACGTCGAAGTCGTACCTACACACACACGCGCGCGCCTCCTCCTTTTGACACACACACAAGTAGAAAGGAAAAAAAATATTTTCCTTGTTGTGCTTCTTGGTAGGAGTCCGGTAGAGCTTCGTGACGTTAACCGCCACGGAGGGAAAAACAATTAAATCAATCTGATGTATGAAATCAAAAACAGAGACCCGCTTTATACCCTATATATATATATATATATATATATATATATATATACAGACGAAGGAGAGAGAGAGAAGAGACGA
>NW_015438386.1:301171-412374 GCF_001293395.1 Leptomonas pyrrhocoris
TACTACTACTATATATATATATATATATATATATATATATATGTATATAACTATACCAGCGAAAGGGAGAGAGAGAGAAGAGCCGATGCAGGAGCAGGGAGAGAACAACAACAACAAGAGACGAGCGAGAAGTACACAACAACAACAAGAAGAAAAAGAAGGGAAAGAAATAGATGGCTCGACGGAGCACCTCCCCTCACACGCACGATGCCGTCAAGGATAAGAATAATCCGGAAGAGCCGGTCTGCTGACACTACCACGCGGCAAAAAGCGAAGAAACGAGAGATGTAGTTAGAGGTCACAGGAAGAGAAGGTGAGAGAAATCGTAGACGAGCTTGCAAGCACGTCAACCTGCACGAAGATGCTACGCACGGTTTTATTCTGGATCCAAAAGCAGAAATGCTTCTTGTTTGGTCTTTCTCCCCTCGAGGCAGCGCGGCGAAGCGTTTGTGTCACCGCTCCCTCCGGTCCCAGAACCGTCCCCTTTTACGACGACGACGGCACAGAAGGCGCCGCTGCACGCAAACAGCTGAAGCAGCCCCCCTTGGACCCGGTTGACGAGCTAAATTAAAGCTCAAAGAAAAGGAAAAAGCCACGGCAATGATGCACGTCGCACGCACCGAGGTGAATTTACGTTACTGCTCGTTCCCTTTGCTATTTTTGAAGCGTTGGTCTGCGTACCGCAACTTTTTGTTCTTCCCCTTTCCCCCAGGAATATGTGTCGCACGCAGCAACGGCATAGATACCATTTCTTTTCATTCTATGGAAACTGACGACAGAACAGTTCTAATGGGTGGTATGTCTTCCAAGAAAAAGGAAAAAAAGGGAAAAAAAACGGCGTTAGGTCGAACGCGGCCACGCAGCTCATCTCCGGTGGGTGAGAAATGAAAAGAAACAGGATGAAGAAGAGTACATTTCTATGTTTAAATTGTATGGTTGAGAAGCGGAGATGCCCGTCGGCACCGCCGGCTACGTGTGGCACGCAGCAGCAATCCGCTGCTTTGTGCAGCCCACGGTTCCTCCACGCCGGCGCTCGCCACGCATGAGTGGCATCAGGAAGAAGCACCGCAGCGGCCACGCGTTCACTGCAAAAACACAAAAAGAAAAAAGAAATAAACAACTTCCTCCCTAGGTGCTCAGGGTTCGATTGCGCTCCACCACACTCATCATGGCGCCGACCCACACCTGACGATCGGCCTCGCGGAGAAAGGTTACTGCTACGGGGCGGGAGGCGAAGACGAAGACAACGCACATGCCGTCCGCGACCGGGCGACGGCGGTGATCAACAACGGCGCCGTCTCGCTTGCGACGGTGGAAGAGGCCCATGTACTCCGCCGCGATGCCCCGCCCAGCGCCGACGTACACCGCCGCCAACTGCGTCAGGTTCAGTGCCGTCTCGAAGGGCACCTCCTCCTGCGAAAGCGACAGCCCGGTCGGCAGTGGCACCCCCTTCTTCGTTTTCTTCGCACGGGGTCGCTTATCGTGCCGGTACACGTCATCCGCAGCAGCCCACGTGAAGTGCGGCATCAGCACCTCGCTTCCCTTGTACACGTCCACGCAATCGAGAATCTGGCAGAGGCGGAGGTGGGGACGGCGGTTGCCGCGGATGTGCTTCACAAGGAGCGTTCCGTGCGAGCGCAGGAGTGGCATCAGCTCCTTCAGCGGACGCTTCACGATGCCGCTGGAAGGCTCCGCCGGCGCCGGGCGGCGAGACGGGCGGCGCAGGCCAGCGGCGCTCCCGTTTTCAGAACCCTCCGCGGTGTACGAGGCTCCCTCATCACACGCCTCGTCCCCGTTCGAACTGCTGCTGCTGCTGCTGCTGCTGTCACCTTGAAAATGTGGTCGCATCTGCACGTGTTGGCCACCGCCGTCGCGCGTTGGGCGCTTCGACAGGCGAGAGTTGCTCAAAGATCCCTTGATGATCCCCGGAGGGGTGGTGGGGCGAGTGTAGGGCGACGTCGCATTACTCGGTGCCCGTGGTGGGTGTTGCAGGTTCGGTGGAAGATACGGCGGCAGCGCAAAATTAGAGTGGCGGTAGGGTGGGGAAGGCGAGCTGGCCAGAGCGAACTCTGACGCCGCATCCGCTGTGCGTTCGCCTTGAGGTAGGTCGCTGCGATGGCCATTTCGGTGGTAGGTATAGGAGGGGGGTGGGGGCGGGGCCCTCGGCACCCCGGACCCAACAGAGAAAGAAGAAGCCGCGGAGGAGGAGGACCGTCCAGGCACCGAGTGCGGCCGCTGAGAGGACTGTGTTCGACCTTGTGGGTCGGACAGCGCGTCGTCGTTGCGGAACGCCGGCACGCGAGCCGTGATGATCTGCACCGGGTGCGTCCCGCCGCCGCTGTACGCGAGTTGTTGATTCGGCGCGAGACGCGTCGTGGCTGCCGCGCTCGACAGCAGCTCCTCCTCTGGCGAGGAGAGCAGCGAAGTGTGCTGGTACGGCGGCTGGCGAGAGGTGGGTGCCGTCCGCTGCCGCTGCTGCCGTCCGCTGACAGAAGAGGTGGACGTGTTGACGGAGTTGGATAGTCGTGCGGGGCCCTGCGGTGGCGGCGGTGCATATGTGGTCCGCTCTGGTGAGGTCTTTGGTGGCGTGGAGCGCGCGTTTGCGAACTGCGGCGGCGGCGTGGGGGAGCGGATCTCTCTCTCCCGCTCTTCAACCCTTTCCTCACCCGCGTTATCGCTCTCGTTGCCCGCTGCGTCTCCCTCCTCGCTCTCCGACGGCGGCGCGGAGATTCCTCGGCGAGCGCGGCCGTAGCGGCCCTCCTCCTTCCGCGGGGGCGGAGGCGGCGGTGGCGTCTCGGCGCCGGCCGTCACGTTCGCCGTTGGGTCCTCGGCCGCAAACGATGACGTTTCCAGCCCAGCAGACCGACGTGCCTGCCGCACCGTGCGATACAAGTCGATGTAAAAGCACTGCGCCAAGCCCGCCACATCCTCGGCGGTCAGCGACTCCACGCCGCGCTCACCTTCGTCCGCCTCGCGGGCGTAGTAGTCCTTGAGGTAGTGCGCGATGCGGCGCATGTTGGCGGCGTGCTCGTCAGCGTTATGGCACGTCGTCAGTGTCACCGGCTCGACTGTACGAGGTGTGGGTGACGGTCTTGCCGCAGAAGGCGGCGGAAGCGGCGGTTGCCGTCTGCGTCCTGCCCCCTCCTGCATCTGCGAACGCGCTGGTGGATCGCGCTCCCCCACCTCTTCATAGGCGGACTCGCGCGATTGTCGCGCGGCTGATCCGGACGACATGGGCGGCGCCGAGGTACGGTACGTTGCCTGGTTGATCTCATTATCTGGATGCCGATTCCCGCGAGGGCGGTCTCCGCTGGAGGAGAGAGGAGCTTCATAAAGGGGCAGTGAGGGAGAAGTAGCGCCGCCGTGACCGCCGTTTTCGTGTCCCCAGCCCCACAGCAGCGAGGAGCCCTGATGCGTAGATGGTGGCACGGACCCGCGCCGCCACGGAAGCTGTTCCCCAACCCGCGGTGACGGTGACTGTCCCCACAACGGAGTCGTGCGTTGTCGATCGCCGTTGCGCGGGGTAGAGGGGCGCTGCGACGCGGTGTACGGGTTGCGCCACCCGTCGCCCGTCCTGCGCGTTGAGCCCGAACCGTAGCGGAACATGCCAGAGGACCCGGCAACAGAGGCAGACGCGTTACCTTGACTGGTGAAGGTGTCGGAGAGCTTCGACGCTCCGTCCGCGGTACGCGGTGCTCGGCCGCTCGTCAGATGGATCGGCTTTCGCCCTGCGCTGAAGAGTAGCGAAGTTTCTACTGTTCGCGGCGTCTGTGAGGCGCGAGGCGTGTCTAGAAGAGTGCTCCGCTTGGCCTGCAGGAGAGTGCCAAAAGGCGAAGGTACGGTGGCAGCGGCGGCGTACGCGCTGTTTGGCGCCGCCACGTTGTCGCCGTCGATAGCGGAATGCTGCACGCTGCTGCGGTGACTCAGCACCGATATGGTAGATGGCGGCGATCGTCGTGGGAGTGACAGCGGGTCGCTATGAAGCGTCGAGGGAAGGAAGGCGGCGGGGAGCGAAGATGGCGGTCGCGATGGCGGAAGAGCGGGGCGCGTCGCCGGCTCGTCTGGAACTGCCGCGGAGGTGTTGAGGAAGTTTTGGAGGTACGAGATGGAGTCGGAAACGGAGGGCTCCGACTGCGGCATCGCCACAACACGTGCGGGAAGAACGATAGTAAAAAGAAACGATTGTGTGTGTGTGTTTGTATGTGGACAAAAACAAGGTGACCTCAGAGTGTTTCTTGGCGCATTGCTTGAAGTCCGTAATCCTCTACCTGAGTCGCTTTTACTTGAATCTACCGGAGTCTATGACACACAGTGCGGTTACGTTGGTGCTCACGAGGAGGGGGATCTTCTGCTTTCTTCGCTGGCTTCATGGGCAGGTAGTCGTCTCAGCAACAACAGTAAGGAGGGGGGAGGGGAACAATAAATGGGAGGAAAGAGTACACAGAACGAGTATGTACTCATCCTGCGAGAAGAAGCGCATCGTGCGAGAAGGGGGAGCCCGCCGAGTGTCCCGTCATGAAGAAAAAAAAAAGGAACGAGCGAGCGGCACAGATATCGCGTACTCCGCGTGTGCAGAGGGACCCAAACGGAGCACGACAGACAGAGCAGCAAGAAGAGATCCCAGAGGGTATCGCACGCTTCCACCTTCTCTCGCTCTGAGGCGCGTCTTCTTGCGCGGGCCTTTAAAGTCACTATCGTTTTTTTTTTCTATTTATTGGCTGTTTGTTTCCGTTGTGTGAGTGTGTATTGTTTAGGAAAAACACCGACAAGCGCAGTTGCTCCGCAGCAACGAGTCAAAGAAGAAAGAAGAAGAAAACGTCCGATGGAAGACTAGAAAAACACAGTAGAAGGGTCGGAATTAAAATAGAGGGGGTCTGAGCGCGCCTGAAGGTTCAGGGTCACCCTTCACACGCACACACAAGCATACACGCAGACACTTGTGGTGCCATCACAACCAGAGAGGTGCCGTACACGCTACGGCCTCACATCTCCGTGAACAGCAACACAAACCAATAAAAAAGAAGGAGATGGTGACTACAGAACAGAACGTGAGCAGCACGGTTCATCGCAGCCTCAAGCGGTTTTCTTCCGCGATCAGGACGTCCATCGCTCGTCGCACACCCGAAGAAGCGCATCTACGCGGCCACCGCAGCGCAGCCTCGCAGTTCTGTAATACGTAGCCTCTCTCCTCTCTCCCTCTCTCTCTTCGAGAGGGCCGGCTGCCTCCCGCTGGCAGTTGCAGCAGACGTCGAACACGCCCTCTACAGCTGACACGCGCAAAAACAATACAAAAAATAGGTCGGGAAGCACACGTGTCACAGCACAGACATCAAACGATGAAATCAACGCAGCGCGACAACAATGAAACGCACAACAACGAAGAAGGATCTCGCAGAGCAATCAACTGGATTAGTGACAACAGCAAACAGAACAAACAAAAAAGGGTCGGATCTATGGCACTCATGACTGCTCTCTCTCTCTCTGTCTCTCTGAATTCAAAATTATTGAAAGGTGGAACAGGCAGCTTCAGAGTCCCTTCGCCTTCGCCGCTTTCTACGCTTGTAGGTTCAACTCGTATGAAAGTGTGTTGCCTCTCGTTGGAGAACGTAAAAAAATGTTCTCCCGCAACGTCGATCGCACACGTCTCGAACAGTACAGAGAGCAGAAACAAGGAAAAAGAGGGGGAAGAGGGAAAAAAAGAAAAGCACGAGTGCCGTAATCCGGTGAGCGCAAAATCACCGCAAACGAAAAGAAAAGGGGAAAAAAAAACGCAGCAACAACAGTAGAGAAAAGAGATAAAGATAATACAAGAGAAGATGTAACAAAACATGATGTGAGAATTCCCCCCGCCCCCTCCTCCCCCCCGGTACAAGCCACAACCAGATAAAGAAAGAAAGACAATTAATAAATAGAAATAAAATAAAATGCCTCAACAGAAAAGGTGAAACGTATGTGAGTAAGACAAGAGAAAGAGGAGAAAAAAGAAAAAGAAAAAAACAAGAACTGCGCATTTGGAACGGAAGGAGCTGGTGCATATATATATATATAGGTAGATGGGGGAAGGGGGGAGTGTTTGTGTGTGTGCTGGTGACAACGAAAAGACGGAATTATTAGAGAGGCGCAAGTGTTTTCTGGAGGCGGCGGTTTTCGGTTTTGGTTGTTTTTTGGCTGTGGCTCTTTCAGGAGAAAAGACAGGCACTTCCCCGCCGCTCAATACGGAAGGCCGAAGAGCACAAGGCCCGTCGCGGCGATCATCTTTGTGAGGGTCACGGTGCCACCCCTAAAAAAGCCCCGAAGTCCTTCCCGCTGCGCTATCTGCGTCGCACACTCCATCATGGAGGCGTAACGCAGTCGGTCCTCCATCACCGCAATCATCATGCGATGGCGCACCAGGTCGACAGGGTGCAAGCACAGCGTCGTCGTCCCCGACACCGTTAGGCCGGCGATGGTTTGAATGATCGCAGGGGCCCAGCTGCTGCTGTCTTCCTCCGGCGGCACGTACGGGGCCACGACGTTCAGCAGCACATTATGGACAGCTTGGTAGACAACACTGCCAAAGATGTAAAGCGTGAGTCCGCGGTAGAAGTAGTGGGGACACTCGCTGAGCACAGGGTGCGAAAAGAACGCGAAGCTGTTGCGGAACTCGTAGGACGCCCCCACCTGCGACTTCACGTCGACGGCCAGGCGAAAACGCGCGTACTCGAGCGGGTAGCTGACGGTGGTGGCGGCGACGGCGCCGCCGAGGAGCGCCGCGTAGCTCGCGACGGTGTAGCCGGCCGCCGTGTGCACCGGGCACGAGTTGAAGATAAAGGACTGCGTTGGGTAGGCGATGAAGATCTGCGCCAGCAGGATGGGTAGGAGCGACACGACTTGAATGAGGTTGCCGCGCCAGAAGCGGCGCGTGCCCTCCATCTGCTTCAAGTACCGCACACAGGACCACACCGTTTTGAACTCGCACTGGATGGCGCCGGTGCGCTGCAGTTCCTTCTGGCACTGCATGACATACTTCACCCGCTCTATCGGGGCCAGCAGGGTGCGACTGACGGAGCGCAGCAGCCACAGTTGCTGGATGTACTCGACCGAGATGAAGGTGGAGTCGTCGCCGTCGTACCGCCGCGCCCGCTCGCGACGCTGCTCCGGCGAGCACTCGGCAGACGACGGGGAGAGTCGGCTCATGTCGTGCGCTGCCCCGCTTCCGCTGCTAGGACTACCACCACCACCCTGCGCTACAACGCTGGCTGGCATGGTGTGTTGATTAGAACGCTCCGTACGCCTCCTCACTAATGGTAAAAACAAGGAAAAAACGGCGTTTTCCTTTTGGAGGGTATCCACTGTTGACAAGCTGAAATAGGTGTTTACAAAGGATCGTTTTCAAGAACCCTTTTTCTTTCTTACAATCCAATTACTCAGCGTCGACGGCCACCGCAGCAGCACCAGAGAAAATGAAGCACCGAGGAACGCTAGAAACAATACACGGATAACTACTGTAATGATACTGTGAACAGAATTTACAAAAAAGAGAGAAACGAAGAAACTAAACGGAGAGAAACACGGAGAAAAACATGGAAGAAGACGAAGCAACGTTGCGCGCAAACGAGCCAGAAAAAAGGCAAGAGCTGCCCTCCTTCTCTCTCTCTCTCTTTACAGATCAGTGCAGCCCTTCACCTCCGCCACGCATGCGCAGCACAGTCACCGAGCCAGACGCCGGAAAAGTCTTGTGCGGCTTCCACTCTTGCACCAATGCGCGTGCAGCGCCTTATCCACGAGTAAAGTAATGTGACGAGTGCCCAAGCAGCTTCAGAGACCGGGAGAAAGAAGGATATACATCAATAAAGATATAGAAGAGAAAAACGGCAGGTTTAAAGGAATGCGACGCAAAGCAAACCTTTGTACCTAGAGGCGTCTGTCTGCGTGCGTGTGTGTGTGTGTGTGAATAGGGGGGAAAAAAAATAAAGATGTTTTCTTTATACTCATCTATTCATGTAGTAAAAACAACTTCCTGCTACTACAGAACGAATCGGTGTGTGTATCAGTGCGCACGTCAGTTGGCGTTGGCAAGAAAGGAAAAAAAAAAACATAAGGGAAATATTGTGGGTGCGTCGTTGGTATTGGGAGGGACGAAAGGTAAAAGAGAAGAGAGAAAAGAGGATGAAAACGCATGAATGCCGCGCCCGGCGGAAGAGAAGTGATAGGGGGCCATTTACATATACATTGTTTGTTTGGTTGGTTGGTTGGTTGGTTGGAATGGGCAGCTTCGCCGCTCGCAGGTGTGGTATGCGTCACCGCTGTTCTCGCTGAGCCGACTCACTGCAGCCGCAGTTTCTGACCGCAATGTCGACATGCTTCACTACGAAACAGCATAAAAACAAACAAAAACAGAGGAGGGGCAATGAGACATCCATCCTCGCCAAAGCCACACTGCAAATCGAGTTCGTGAACAATACATTAAGGGCATTCAACGCAATGAACACAGCAATCGCAAAGAAGAAAGAAGAGAGAGTGTGTGCGCTCCTCTGACTTCACATTAGTATATAGTACAGTGGCACAGCAAGAAAATGCAAGAAACAGTCATTATCAGGGTGGGAATAAAACAAAAACCGAAAAGCAAACGAAAGCAACGGTGCAGAGGGCACGGCAGATGCAGCTCACTTCGAGCTGAATGTGATGCAACGAATAAAAGGTCGACATCGACGAGTGGATTAACGAGCGAGCGAAAATGAAGAAGTGCAGCTGTTAATGAAAGAGAGAGAATAGAATCTACGAAGCAGCAACACTTTTTCTACACTATAATCCCCCTTTTCTCTTCTTTTTTCCGTCACAACAACGTAATAGAAGAAAAAAAGGCTTCGAAGAAAGCATAATGTGGAGGGGGAGTCGCCGGCCAAGCTACTTACTCTTCTTACGCTTCGTCCAAATGGACACGAAGACGAGCACCAACAGCGCGAGAATACAAATCCCAAACAGAGACAAGAAACACTTGTCCTTCGCCATCTGACGATAAAACCACCGCAGGTCGCGTGAGGCGTGATCGATCTGGCCCTGCAGGTTCTGCAGCTCCTCGTCCACTTGGTACATTCGCTCCGTCTGCTTCTGCAGCTCCGCCAGCGTTGTCTTACCCGTCTCCTCCGTCACATGCTGAATTCTCTCGGCGCGCTGCAAAGATTGAATGGCGTCTTCCTGGACGTTGATGGCCGCGTTAAGGACCTGCTTGGAGTCTGTGAAGCCCGTGCCATCCGCACCGCCGGGCCCCATCATCTCCTCCTCACGCTTCTCCTGATACGTCTTGAGACGCGGTGCTGCGGCGCGGCGTGGGTAGATTTGATTCTTCATCTCCATATCAAGACTACGAATCATCTCATCGCGATCTTTGCAAATGCCATCGTGCACCTGCCGCGCATCCAGGTCCATGATGCGGCGGGCCTCTGCACGGAGGGCGGAGAGCTTCTGCCGTGCCTCGCGCATCTTCGGTCGCGTCTCCATCTCGGCCTTCTTCTTCTCGGGGAGCGTGTTGGCCACAATGACGAGCTCCACCTGTTTCTTGAGCTCAGCGAGAGTGGCATCAAGATCCTCCTGTGCTGCCTGAAAGCCGTCCATTTTTTTGCGTCACTGATGAATTGTGATAATACTAGTGTTGCTGTTTGCGAGCGTGGGCGGGTGTATGCGTGCCTCGGAGAGTCGAGAAGCACAGACGTAATGGGTCCCTCTACACCCCTTCTACTTTCCTTTTCTTTTGGGGGTTGGATAGTTACCTCGAACACGTTTTGAGCAGAAAACTATCTGTTTTCTTTATATTTCTACTGCACGCGAGAGCGAAGCCACGGAGTCGTGTACGCCCTTGGAAGCGGTCAGTTTGCCACGGTACACGTGCGCGGGAGCAACGTAGCCGCACCTCCTGCTCACGTGCAGCTCCAGAGTGCTGGAATATATTAATAAACAAAGCTGTACGTAGGTATGGAGAAGTGAGAAGTGAGAAGGAAGAGGCAGGCGAAACAATAGAAAGTTTCACATGACGGCAAGGGATGATATCGTGCGCGAAGAAGGCACAATGAGAGCAGCATGCACAGGAGGATGAGGAAGTCGATGACACAGCAGTAAGGAACAAAGCAAAAAAGCCTTTCCCTATGCCACCAGGACGCTGCGCGCTGAGATGTGTGATGCACGCCCACCTTCATAACATGCTCACTCCTTTGCTCAACAGTAACCTCCACGTTACAGCGGCAGGCAAGAGATAAAGCGCCGAAGCTCTCGACCTTCCTTTGCCATCGACGGAAGAAACCCATTGAGCATCTCTACGTGGCAAAGGTGCTGACTGCATCTGGACAGCATCGCTCTAAAAAGCGGTCGTTAGACGCAGCCGAACCGCTTGCTGCGATCGACCCGATGACAGTGTCGAACGGTAGGATCGAAGTGCCTCATTCACAACCTTCGTTTATTGAAGCGTTGCCTTCGGCTGTTGTATTGATTGGGATTTTTAGAGATTTAAAAACAAATGAGATAAAATCAAAGAGAAAAAGTTTGTTTGTTTGTTCTGTCAGAAGCGGGGAAACCGAAGCATGACGAGAGCCGGCGGGGTGCGCTTAAGTCACGCCACCGCGACGGCGGAAGCGGCTTGGGGACCGTTACTGAACGAGGGCAGCGGCATCGACACCGGCGTTACGGGCGTGCTTCTTGCGCAGCTCAGCGCGAGAGCGCAGGGACAGCTGCAGACCACCCCAGTGGCGGCGGATCACGTCCGAGCGCGACAGGAAGCGCGCGTTGACGGAGCGGATCAGGTTCTTCAGCGTCGCCTCATCCTCGGCGTTCACGTCCGTGATGGCAACGCACGTCGACGTCTTCTGCCCGATGGCGTCACCCAGGCGCGCCATATCCTTCACGATCGCGTACGGGATCTTGTTGGCGCGGCACAGGTTGGGCATCCACAGCACAAGCTCCACGGGGTCCACGTTGTTCGCGATCACCACCAGGCGGGCCTGCTTCTTCTCGATCGCGCGGGTCACCTCCTGCAGGCCGGTCACGACGGCAAGAGGAGCCTTGGTCGACACCGTCTTCTTGGGGTCGTTCTTCTTCTCCTCAGCGACCTTGTGCAGGCGCTCGCGGCGGGCCTTGCGCGTCTCCGGGGCGTACTTCTTCACCAGCTTCAGCAGCTCGTTGCGGCTCGTGCGGTCAAGCACCTTCGTGAACTGGTTCAGTGCCGGCGGCACCTTCAGGCGGCGCTGCAGCACGCGCTTCTTGCGCTGCATCGTCACAAACGTGGGCCAGCGCATGAAGCGGGACAGGTCGCGCGAGTACGGGACGTCCTGGCCGATGCCGAAGTTCTTCGGGCGGGCCACAAACTGCGAAACCGCGGCGGGCTTCTTGTAGGGCGCCGCCGCCTTCGCGGGCTGCGCGGTCTTCTTCACTTCCTTGCCGGGCATGATGCAGAAGCAAACTGTTGTTGTCGTGCAGGGAGACAATACGAGGTGGCGAGAGAAGGAGTGCGTGTTAGGTGTGAGAGAAGAGGGGTGGGTGAAGCAGGCATGTGAAAAGATGATTCAAATAAGAGGTAGAGGCAGGAAAAGCGAAGGGAGATAGTGAAGGCCAACACAGAAAACACAATCAATAAAGCAGGAAACAAAATCCGTGTAACTCCGAACACGCGCGGTGGAAAAGCCACCACCTTTTGGCGCAACTCCAAAACCGCGAAAACACACGGGCATTGGAAAGCTACGCGGAAAGCAACGGACAAAAAAATATCGCCGTTGCAGCGATGTCGTCTTTCCTCCCTTGTCATAAGCACCTGCGTTCATCTCCCCCTACCTGGATTCACGGTTAGACCACCGAGAAAGAGCGAGGCAGCACCTAGCAGGGGCAGAAGAAAGACACGTGCTCATGACAGAAGTGGGAAAGAGAAGGGAGAGAAGAACGAACGAAAAGAAAAATCCGCCGACGCATTCTACGTCCGGTATGTCGTTCCCCTCTACCACCAGTTACGCGACATCATGCAAGGCAGAGCGTAAAACCGGCTTTCCGATTCTCCTTCGCCCTCCATCACTTGAGCCGCTGTTTGCGACCGATGTGACGGGGAGCCTGTGGCGATGTGAAGGCGGTTTGCTCTTCTTGGTTGTTTGTTTCAAAGACGAAATTGCAAAATGAAAAACGAAAGAAAGAAAAAAGCGATGCACGTTGCAGAGACAGCCCAAACCAAACCAAGCAGAACTCGAGACCAGAAGAATAGAAGGGGCGATGTGAAGAAGAAAACAAACAAACCAGACGTGAGGCCGTAGAGGAGGTGAAAGCGAAAAAACTTCACGGAGATGAAGGTCGACAAGACGTGATCAGCGTTTCCACTGTCGCGCCCGCTTAGAACCACCTCTGTGTCACCTGCCTCACTTCTACTCTTGAAACTTTCCTCTATCTTCGTCTCGTTCCCCTTTTCTTGCTTCTTCCAGTTAGACAGTTTGCTTGTTTCGAAGTTACTGAACGAGGGCAGCGGCATCGACACCGGCGTTACGGGCGTGCTTCTTGCGCAGCTCAGCGCGAGAGCGCAGGGACAGCTGCAGACCACCCCAGTGGCGGCGGATCACGTCCGAGCGCGACAGGAAGCGCGCGTTGACGGAGCGGATCAGGTTCTTCAGCGTCGCCTCATCCTCGGCGTTCACGTCCGTGATGGCAACGCACGTCGACGTCTTCTGCCCGATGGCGTCACCCAGGCGCGCCATATCCTTCACGATCGCGTACGGGATCTTGTTGGCGCGGCACAGGTTGGGCATCCACAGCACAAGCTCCACGGGGTCCACGTTGTTCGCGATCACCACCAGGCGGGCCTGCTTCTTCTCGATCGCGCGGGTCACCTCCTGCAGGCCGGTCACGACGGCAAGAGGAGCCTTGGTCGACACCGTCTTCTTGGGGTCGTTCTTCTTCTCCTCAGCGACCTTGTGCAGGCGCTCGCGGCGGGCCTTGCGCGTCTCCGGGGCGTACTTCTTCACCAGCTTCAGCAGCTCGTTGCGGCTCGTGCGGTCAAGCACCTTCGTGAACTGGTTCAGTGCCGGCGGCACCTTCAGGCGGCGCTGCAGCACGCGCTTCTTGCGCTGCATCGTCACAAACGTGGGCCAGCGCATGAAGCGGGACAGGTCGCGCGAGTACGGGACGTCCTGGCCGATGCCGAAGTTCTTCGGGCGGGCCACAAACTGCGAAACCGCGGCGGGCTTCTTGTAGGGCGCCGCCGCCTTCGCGGGCTGCGCGGTCTTCTTCACTTCCTTGCCAGGCATGCTTTCTGGTATGCGAACGTGCTGTGATGCGCGAGGGAAGTGGAAAAGCGATAGAGTCGATTCGCGAGAGGTAGAAGCGGCGCGTGCGCACCCCAATTCAAGGAGTGGCGGCAATAGAGGAGAAAACGGTGAAGGGGAAAGAAGATGGATGTAAAGCTCTTGCTCATCTGCAGGAGAACGAGACAAAAAAAAGGGGGTAGAAAACATCCGTGCATTACAACGCTGGGCGCGGTAGTCACAGCAGCTCTGCAACTTTCAGATGAGCCTGTAACAGCTGCGCAGATGGTTGCAACATTCAGTTCAGTAGGGTGAGTTTTGCTCCCCTCCCTCAACTGATTCTTTTTCCCCATTTCCGTTCATCACATCCGCTTTTCTTTTTCTTTTTTAAGTCCACTGCAGGGTCGGAAGAGTTGCAGTTGTTCTATTTGTCTATTTGGCTTCTGAAAAGATGCAAGCAAGACGCTTCACAAAATGTGTATCAACAACAGCACCCACCCAGCAGGCTTTCCCGACGTTATTTATTGAGTAACAGCTTTGGCTTGCATATATGTGTGTGTTACTGCGTCGCGAAAACAAATGTGCGTGCGTGTAATCAGACGTGGGCACGTGTCTCCGTATCATTCCAACTCCTCTGTGAGTATCCCTCTTCCTTTAACCCCACGTACGGCTCTCTCCCTCTCGTGCCCCCCGCCCCCAGCAAAGAAAACAGAAGAATAATCGCAGAAAAGACAGAGGGGAGAGGGGAGAGGAGAGAGGGGAGAGGGGAGAGGGGAGAGGGGAGAGATCACCCCCACCCACCATTATCAACCGTCAACACCAAATAAAATCAACTGAAAAGACGATACGTACGCGCACACGCACAGCCACACACGCACAGTCACACACGCAGGTGAGAGAGATAATAACAATAAAAGAGTGAAGTGAACTCGTCAACAGCCACCGCGGCAGAAACAGGAGATAAAGATCAAAGAGAATCGTTGGCATGACGTTGCATCTCAAAACACCAATGGCGAAAGACGACCATCATCACCACAGGAAAGAAAACAAGAAAAAAACGGCCCAGACGGCCGCTGCCTTTCAGCTCGCTACGAGTTCGATGTCCTTCTCTTCTCCTTTGTGATACTGTCCGCCTAACTTCAAACATGCTCAAAGTATCGTTAGCGCTGTCATAAACCTCCCCGTGCTCGAGGGGCAGAAGGAAGCACAGAAAACTAGAAAAAAGAAGCACAACAGATATCGACGCGCTTCCTCACAGCGCAACAACAACCTCGCCAACATCGTGAAAAAAAACCAAGCGCTTCACTTGCACCCAATCACGGAGAAAAAGAAGGAAAGTAAGAGAAAATGTGGACACGAAACGTACACAGCAAACAAGCCTCAGCACCAAGGACGAAACGGAAAAGGAAAACTCGCGACGGCGTGGTCGCACACTTGCTCACACTCTCTTACACACCCGAAGCTTTTTTTCCTAGTTGTTGCCACCCCGACTGCCGTGAATGGCACTAGACGAGACCACGCGATACGTCATGGATACTGCCGCGCGATGTGTCGTGCTTTCGTGGCCAGTCCCGCCGCTACCCGCGGCACCGCCTGAACTCGAGCCGCCACCTTGGCCACCGCCGGAGGGCAAGCCTGTCGCGGGTGGACCCAGAACCGACCCTTCCCTCGACGAGCGGGCTCGGGCGACGTCCTGCTCAATCTTCTTCTGCTCACGCTCAAGGAAAAAGTTGAAGACGCGCTTGAACATGCTTGCCTCCTCCTCATCTTGGTCCTCGGCATCCGCGCCGTCGTTGAAGTCGATAGGGGACGCGTTTCCACTCGGTGACCCGGGGGTGTCATGCGCACCGTGGTGCGTGGAGGTGAATCCGGGGACGTCTCCCCCGGACGGCGACAAGGAGCTGGAGTTCATGCCTTCATCCTCGTACGAGAAGTTGTACCGGCTCTCCATCGCTTCCCGGTTGCGCTTTCTCAGCTCGGACTCGATGTACGCCTTCTCCTTTCGTTTGTTTGGCGGGAAGAAGAGGAGCTCCTGCGTGTTGAGGTTCATGAAGCGGATAATGCCGGCGCTCGTGCGGTACAGCACCCACCCATCCGGCAGCGCGTCCGACATGAGCATGCGCTCCACCATGGCCATCAAGTCCTCGTCGCGGGGGAGGCGGATGCCGAGGCTGCTCCGGAACTCGTCGACGTCGCGCCGCGACACCGCCGTCTCATCCTCCTCGTCTTCTTCGTCTTCGTCGTCGTCGTCGTCGTCGCCCAAGGCGTGGACGGCGCCCATCGGTACCGTGGTCATGCCACGCAAGTTGTCCAGCAGCTCGTACTTCCGCTCCGCTCGTCGCCGCTCGGCGATGCGCCACTGCGCGATGAAGAGGCGCACACGGAAGCTCACGTAGTAAGTGCCAGCCGCTGCGAGGACGCCGGCGACGGGCACCCACAGCGGCACCACCTCAAAGACAACGCGCAGGCCTTCGGTGAAGGTCGAGGCGGCGTACACCCGTTGTCGCCACTCAAACAAGTTACCACCCGCACCACTGCTTCCCCTTGAGGAAGAAGGGAGGTTGGGGGACCGCGGTGTGCTGACCAGGATCTCGTTTTCACCACTACTGAGCCCGGTGACGGGGGATGGGGAGGAGGACATGATTTGCTAGCCTATGTGGTCGCCGTGACGCGGAGCAGCAGTACAAAAAAAGAGAGAAAAAAGGGACAGAGTTTGAATTGCAGAAAGCTGTGTTTGAACTCCTGCGTGGCGTTGCGCTTCGACCACAACACCACCGCCGCAAAACTGAATGATTACTCACGAAAAGGCAAACAACAACAAAAATTGCGGCGTTTTCCAGACAACTGCGATAATGCAAACTTTCTTTTCGGTGTATGTGTGGTGGGTGAGATAAGAAAGGCCTTGCCAAATATGTATAAGTGAATAAAAAGCCTGCGCGCACTACAGGGCAAAAACTAATACAAATGAGTGCGTGTTGCTGCTGATAAACCTAGCCGAAGATTGGGGTATTTCCTTGCTTTTGCTTCCGTTGTTGTCGCTGATCACGGTACTGATCTTTGTGTGTGTGTGTCAGTGTGTGTTTTACCGTTCCTCTCTAAAAATGAGAAGAGGCAAGATGAACGCAAGAGACCGATAACGACAGAAAACCACAAGCAGACTAAAAGCAGTCGCCAAGCCCTTTCTTCCTTCCTCGTTTTTTCAAAAGAACTATTTTTTTTTTTCTTCTTTCTGACGCGAGAGTACACGACGACGCATCCGTGTGCTGTCCGCCGCCGTGGCGCGAAGTCGAGAAAGAGTAAAAGAGAAAAAGAGAAAAAGAAGCAGGAGAGACAAAGAGCGGAGGAAACGGAAGAAGGAAGAAGGAAGGATTGATGCAAAGAGGTTGGCAACAAAGGAAGCGCTACTTGTCGCGTTGCACAGCACAGGACGCAGCTGAAATTCATCCATACTCTGGCTGAGATTGCCATCTTTCAAGCAAAATGCCGTTAATAGTTTTCTCCCCTCTCCTCTTCTTGTATCTCCGTGGCCCGAGAATGCTCGCCGTGTTTAGAAAGAGAAAAAGGAGAGAAACGCGCGCCGTATATGCTTACCCTTCAGTGGGCGCAGAAGAGCGCAGTAGATACGTCACACCTTCTTCTTCTTATTCTTGTCTGATTGATGTTAGCTCTCTTGCGCATTCCAAAGCGCTTCGGCGATCTGTACATGAGAATGCAAAAACTTACAAAAAGAAAAAAGGAATTTAATGAAAAGTGATAACTGTACATGAGGCGGTCACCGCCTTCGAGACTGCGTTGTTCAGGCGATCCACACATACGCGTCCAGGGCGTCTTGAAGTAGGAAAATGTTGCCCACGACGCCGTCGTTGCCAGCACTGTCCTCCGCCGTCAGAGGTTTGTCCTTCACATAGACAATAGGGTCCACGAGCCCACCCGGACAAGGCTGGTCGTACTCTACGCAAAGAGGAAGCTCGGCTGCGCCAGGCGCAGCGCCGCGGCGAACGCTATTCCAACGCACGGGTATAGGAACGTCGCTGAAGCTCCACGTGTGGACTGCGCTGCGGCCGTCCGCAGCCCGCGGCGTGTGCGACTCTCTCCGATCCTCCACCTCCGTCACAAAAACGCTCTCACTCGTGTGATGCACCTCGCGAGAGATGGAGCCGGAGTGGGCGGTGGAGAGAGAGCGCGAGGTGGGGGCGGTGTACCTGGGGCGGCAGTCGGGGTTGGTGTCCCACAGAGCACCCTCCGCAGCCGCCTGTGGCCAGACGGCGCTGCACCAAATCAGCCCTGGTGACAACTGGTCCGCACATCGCACACGCATGCCCACCTCAACCGAAATTTGGTGCGTGCTATCGTCCTCGCTCAGTGCATCGCTGAGGTTGACGTCGCTTAAAGCGCCGTCGATCTTCGCTTTGTTTCGCCGAAGCAGCACTCGTCGCACGGCGATCACTATCTGCGCCGCCGCGTCTGTGCGCCCCACAGGCTCCGTATTTGTGTCGACAGAGCTTTTCTCTGCCGTTCCTCTCCCCCGTCCCGTCAGTTCCCGGATCTGACGCAGCAACGAGGGAGAGAGCTGAGCTCCGTCCAACACGACATCCGACGGCGAAAGAAAACGCTGCTCTGTCACCATGACCACCAGAGCCGTAGCGACCGCGCCAAACTCTCTGGCGCCGACGAAGAAACTGCCCGCGACCTCTGCAAAAGGCGAATTGGCAAAGGGGTCCTCGCCCGATCGGCACGAGCACGGCGCACGTAGTGATGAGACAACGCCGCTGGGGTTTGCAAGGTCTTTTGGCGCCGTACCCAGCGCCGCGGACGTGAGGTAGTGAAGGTCGAGCAGAGGATGCTGCAGCGCTGGAAGCCACAGATGAATGAGTTGGGTGTCAGTGCTTTCTGGAGGAACGCTTGCTGTGCCTTCCCACGGCGCGATAATGGAGGTGAAGGACTGTACCATGCGCTGGAAGTGGCTGTTCAGCGCTGCCGGGTGCGTAGCACAGGCGTCAAGAAAAGCGCCCTCCCACCCCAGCACGGTTTCTGCAAGGGTCACAGTGGACTTTGTCTGCTCCCGTGCACTTGTGGAAGCTTTCAGCAGCGCCGACAAAGCGAACGTATCCTCCTGCTGACTACTGTCCGTCTCTTTGTGCACCTCCTGCCCTGCCGCTGCACCCGCATTCGCCGACTCCGCCGGCTCGCCCCTTGGGAGCATAGCGCACACAAGCGGCGAGAAGCACAACTGCAAAAGGTTCCTTTGTCGCACCGCGCGGAACAGCCCAATCATACGCTCCTCCGCACACAGCTCCATCAGGTCTGACGGCGCACCCACCACCTCCGACCGAAAAAAGTCGAGATGACGCACGCTGATGCGCAGTTCATGCCACCTCTTGGTATCCACGTAGTCCCCGCCTGCGAGCGGGCCCCACAGGAAAGAGACTTCCTCGGAGTCGTCCGTTGCGCCGATGAAGGTCCGCAACATGTCCCACTGCGCTCGCTGCTCCAGCAAGGGCAGCGAGCAGTCGGTGGAGCCTGCGCAGATACGTTTGTGTCGCCCACACAGGTAATGCAGCGCAAACTTGCGCGCCATCACGAAAAGCCCGGCCTTCCACTGCGAACTGGCGTCCTCGATTTGGCACTTTTGACGGTGCTGACGCGCTTGCTTGAGGCCGTTGGCCGTCGTGTCCGTGTCGAATGAAATAGGGCGGTTCGCCGGGTGGGCGTTCTCCTCTTCGGGCTTCCGAGACTCGGCTGCGCGCATCAAAGAACAGAGAGGAGGATTGAGCAGGTCCACGGTAGCCTCAGCGTTGCCGAGCGATTCCGCTGCGTAAGCGGCGTCGGCGAACTGGCACTCCGCTTTCTGCAGCAGCAGCCCCCACGCGGGTTGGTTGCGACGTAGGAAGTAATACGCCTGCATGCCGTATCCGCCTAAGTGCTCCTCTGCCAAGTCACGATGAGTCGTGAGGCGGGCGGGGAGCGACGGGGTCAGAGGGGAGCACAGCTGCGTCGGGAGGAGCCTCGTAGCAGCTGTCGCGGTGGCTGGCAAGAGCGCTGAGCCTGGCTTGCACAGAGTTGCCACCTCTGTCTTGGGCGGGCCGCCGAGCTGCACCACCAGGTCTCCATACCGCCTCCGCACCCACTCGGAGAGGAGGATGTGGATTTTCAAAAGCGGCGCAGGGTCGTACACGTGGCCGCGACAGAACCTTTGCTCTGCCTCCGTAAACAGCTGTGCGTCCGCATCGGCGTTCTCCGCGTTGCTGCTCGTCACGTACAACAGGTGCAGCCGCGCGGTAGATGCCGCGTAGGCCACCATCATCTCGTAATGCAACAGACGTGCGCACAAGCGCAACTCACTCACCGCTTTCCGCAGTGCGACGAGCGCGCCGCGGGAGAGGTCGGGCGGCAGCTCTGGCAGCGGGACGGTGAGTGTGGCAGTCCCTCGTGTAGAGGTCAGCCTCGCCAGCGCCGGCCCACGTACGCGCGACTTCCGCGTCTCAGCCGAGGCACCGTGTTCCGTGCGGGCGTCCAGCTCGTTTTGTACTTGCTGTAGAACGACGTCGCAGATCTGCATGGCGCCATCTTTGGTGAAGAAGCGCCGGGAAGGGCGGAGGAGGTCCGCCAGCGCCAGCTGCGGGGTGTACGTGGACAGGGAAAGACAGCAGCACGGCACCGTCTCTGCACCGCAGCGAGCCGGATACGAGCCGATTGGAGGTGCGGAGGTCTCGGCGGCTACCTGTCCCCAGATGACATGCTGCGCCGCGGCACTGCAGATCACCGTGAGGCACAGCGTCGGAGCAGCACCTCTGCTGGCGCTGGTGAGAGAGGTGGCGCTGTAAAGCGAAAGTAGTCGCTGAAACTCCTCCTTGAAGAGCAGCACGTCCGATGCGGCGACGGCACTGACAGACGAGTCCGCCTTCACATCCACAACAAACGTCAAACACACGCCACACGTATCTGGCTCGCACGATGCCCGCGCCAGTGAGACGACACGCTGCATAGCCTTCTCAAACGATTGCCGCAGAGCAGCTCTTCTTTGAAGCGCGCCGGCGACGTCGTCATGCGGCGTGTCCGACGATAGGAGCACCGAGGACGGCGGGACCAGTTCTTGCCACTGAAACACCCATTTGGTTTCCCTCACCTCGCTCTGCAGCCACATGAGCGTATCCTCGATGAGGCTCTTTGAGACGAGGCACAACGGCAAATGTGCTTTTACGGCGCGTTGTATATGTGCATCTACTGTAGGCAGCTCAGCATGTGGGACGCTGATCTCGTTCACGTCGTTGACTGTGCGTCCGCTGCTTGCGCCGCCCTCTAACTCGCTGTCGTTCATCGCCGAGTTGTACTGTTGGCCCGTCACCTGTGGCCGCGGCCCTTCCAAGGGACTCGTTTGCGCAGACGGCCGCGTTGGGGTGCGATTCGATCCGCCGCAAAAACCTGTCACGGAGCCCATAAAGGTGTTGTAAAGGGCGCCGGCGGAGTCGCTTGCCTGTTCGACGTCGAGCTCCAACAAGGCGGTGAAGAGCTGCGTCACGTCGTACGCCGTCTCTCCGCCTGCATTAAAGGAGTCATCCATCTCCGCCTCCGCCACATCGACCTCCGCACTTGCCAGACGCCGCAGCAGCGCATCTCCAGACGCGGTAAACACGTTGCGTACAACGTCCGCAGGGTCCTCCGCCCCCTTGGCGTTGGCGTCTGCGCCATCGCGTGACGGCAACGTCAGCTCTGGGCCCGGCGTTGCTTTTCCTGCTGGCTCCGCCGGTTGGAAGGTAGGACTGTCATACACCATGCGCTCCAGCACGCTCCGCTGTCCCTCGGTGAGCATGGGCAACTTCGACTCCGCCGCGAAGGTTGCCGGTGCAGCGGACATCGCCGTGCACAGAATGCTCAGGGAGAACATTCCCTTTAAGGCCGTGGGCCACCCCGGCCCGAGCAGCTCGACGACGCGCTGGATGAAGAGCGCTAGTGCGTAATAGCACTTCTGGCCGATGGGCAAGTCGCTGAACGACAGCGGCGCTATGCGTTGCAGGAGTGCCGGGGAGGGGTTCGCTATGTCCGCGATGCAGTTGTCGAGGCCAGACGCATTCCACGGGCGGCCCAGTCGATTCGCTTCGATCTGTTCTGTTGCCCTGGCTACCGCTTTCATCGCGGGCAGGATCGCGTCCCAGCCCTCCTGCAATGTCCGCTGCAGGCTCTGCACATAAGAGGTGGTAGTGGTCATCTGGGCATCGTGCGTGTCCACCTGCGCGAGCGCCTGCTCCATCTCCGCCAGCAGTGCATCGCCGCGTGCGTTGCTGCTAATGTCGGACAGGTCAACAGCAAGGAGCGCGGCGGCCGAGTCGTGCGCATTTGCAAACAGCTGAATCACATTAAAGTACATGTTCTGGCGAGCCCGTACCTCCTCTTGCATCGAAGCAACCTTCGTAGAGACGGAGGGCTTCTTGACGGCATCGTAAAGCAACCACTCAAGACGCAGATCGTGGTTTAAGGGGGTGTGCAAGTTAAACACGTCAAGGCTCGCGCACGTCTCTTGCAAGCCACTGGTAATGACAGGCCAGCACGTGCACACTAAGAAGAACTGCGGATGCACGCGCACCTCATGCCCGTCAAACCAGACACACGTGACGGACCGCGCTGCGGGTCCCTTTGATGGCTGCATAAACGGCTTTTTAGTTGTGCTCTGCATCTGCAGCGGCGCAGCGGTAGCGACAGCGGCGAAGTCGGTATTACCACCACCGCTGCCCTTGGTGTCCAACGGCCTGTGGAGTAAACTCTTGTGATACTCCTTCAGCCGCTGATAAACCGGATTAAGCGATCGCACCAGATCAACGGCGGCTGAGCCTTGCACGTCGCACAGTAGAACGCCTTCGCCGGCCCGCATGGCCGCCGCCAGCCGCTCCTTCACCAACGGGTCGGCCGCCGACACTGAGACGCTGCCGGTGCAGTAGAAAGCGAGAAACTTCAGCAGCTCGTATGCCGCTACCGGACCAGCGCCGCCCACCAACGTCCACCGTGACGCGCGACGTTGGTACAGGCTCAGCATCAGTGCCTTGTACTCCCACGGAGTATTGCAGCCGGTCACCAGTAGCACCTCTGTTTTCGGCGCGTGTGTTTGGAAGAGCAGATGCGTGCACACCTCGCTCAGAGAGCTGAAACGAAGCGTCGTGCCTTGCACCGTCTTGGTGAGAACTTCCTGCAGACTTGCCGACATGGATTGCGCGCAGCCGTGCATCGCCAAAAGAGAGTAAAAGGCCGCCACAAACAGCGTGTCGCCGACGACGCATTGCGCGCGTTTGACCCGCTCGGCCACGGTGGCGGGCTCGATAAGAAAGCGCGTGAAACGATCCACAAAGCCCGTGTACTTGAGAAGTCGCGACTCACCACCGGCTAATTCACTTTGTTCCTCTTGCAAGGCCGCTAGGGACTTTTGAAGGCTTTGCACTTCCCTTCGCGTTTGTACAGCCGCCTCCTCCGCCAGCCCCACCTCCTCCTCCCTCTGCTGCTGGACAGACTCGTCTTGCTCAAGTGCGTGTTGAGCCCTCGCGATCTCTGCCTTCCCGGCTGTGTAATCCTCCGCCATAAACCGCACGCACCTCACCCACGCCACCACGAAATCAGCCAACAGCTGAGCGTAGGGAAGGGCAGGGCCATACCGCACTACGTCCAGCTCACGATGGAATGGCAGCAAGGCCGGCAGGCGATCGATGCTGTTCTCGGGGGCTGTCTTCGCCAGCTGTGCTGTAAACTCCTTGGTGCACATCCGCCGCATGGAAAGGCTCCACAGTTCGTTCGCGTTGTCGTTGTGCTTCGGCACCTCTTCGCCGAGCACCGCGTAAAGAGCGCGGACGAGAAGCGTGCCTTTGTCGGGTACGCGTGACATGCCCAGCGCTCGCACAATCCCTGTCTTTGCCCTGCGCAGCTGCCTCAGCGACTTGGCGACCTCTCCCATCGCACTCTCGAGACCCTTCGTGACGGCGTCTCGCTGCTTCTGCACGGCGTCTCTCGTTCTCGTCAGCGCCTCTCGTGAACGCTCCGCCTCTGCAGCGCGCATTCCATGCTCCCTTTCCTGTCCTTCGAGCGTCTCGGTGAGGAGAGCCAACTTCACCTGCATCGCCGCAAGCTCCTCTACAATGACGCGACTCCGCTGCGTCCCGGCGTTCACGGCCTGCACCGCCTCATCCCCGCGGCCTGCAATGATCTTGCCTGTCCGCGCGCTCGCCAGCACTTGAACCCGCGCGGTTTTATCGAGTTCCTTGTAGAGTCGAACAAACTCCAGAAACTGCTCTACGGAGGTTGGATACGTTTTCCGCACGTGATCAAAGGCGGCGCAGAGAGCCGTGCACGCAGCTCGTGGAGTTAACCGTCTGCCGTACGCCTCTTCCTCAGCGCCGTGATGGACGGCGGTGGCGTATGCAGCGTCGTCCTCGTCCTCCATTCTGCGTATTCCGCCCGTGTGCGCATCTCTGCGGTGCAGAATCCCCAGCGCCATCTCTTCCAGCAAAGACCGCTCCAACGCTTCCGTGTGCAACGGCAGGGCCGTGGTGGTCGACTGCAGTAAGAAAGGGTAGCCCTTGCCCAGTTGGCGCGCCTCTGTCGCGTCGTACAGGTGAAACACAAAGTTCAGGCTTCCCAGTAACCGCTTCCGCAGCGGAGAGTCATCAACAAAAACAAACGGCTTCAACGACCGCGAATGCACGGCGGCGGGTCCGTTGAGCAGTCCAAAGCGCTCCTCATCGGTGAAGAGGCTGGAAACGTCACCGCTGCGAACGAGGGCGTCCATGATCCGCAGCACCTCGGGGGTGCGGAGCAGCGGCGGCGGCACGTACGCGACGGCGTGGACACTCTCCCGGCACACGTACGTGATGGTGGCGCGGAGTTCCGCCACGAAGGTGCTGATAGCGTCTCTCGGCGCGTCGGCGGGGTTCACGCGAAACCACATGAAAGGGACGTGCGACGACGCACACCACAGCCGGAAGAGGCGTCGCATGCCAAACGTGTTGTCCCCGAGAAAAAGAAGGTGCGTCCCCGGCGCGGAGAGCGTGTCCGCCAGGTGGACAAGTCGCGTCGTGAGCCATGTTGTCTGGTAGGTCGGCGTCACCATCACGGACGGCGACCGATGCTGACTGACGGAGGACGTCTCACTCGCTGCTGAGCCCACCGACGAGGCTCGCCGCGACGAGCGTACGCTGGCCCCCACCGTCGACGAGGACCTGCGTATGTACACGTCTCTGTTGGACTCCTCTGCCCGCACCATCGCAATTTTGAGAGAATCAGGATAACTGAGAAGGACAGAGCTGTGCCGTGTCTCGGACCGAACCGTCGCCCCGCTGCGGTAGGTCCTCTTCGCAACGTTGCCCTTTCGCTGATCGCCGAGGGAGCTGAGGTCCGTCTCCTCTTCCTCCTCGAGCGCGTCTGGGAAGCATGCGATGCGATGTGCCACGCGCGCTTCGTTCGCGGCGGAGACGGCGTCGCGCAGAAGCGTCTCCGGCAGCTCCTTGGCCACGTTGCGGAACTCGACACTTCCGTGGACGCTGTTGCGCAGCGTACCCTCTGCTGCCTGGACGGCGGAGTTGCGGAACTCGTGGGAAACTCGGCGGTACTCCTGCTCCGCCGCCGCCTCTGACGACCACGTCGCCGTGTCTGCTGACAGCATGTTGGCGGATGGAGAGAGCAACTCGTCGTAGAAGGTGGTGAGGCCGATAAAGACGCGCGCAGACACCTGAGAATCGGACACCGCGCTCAGCAAATGCACGCGAACGACTTCGGCCGCTTCAAGCAAAGCGCGGAAGTGCTCGGTAAAGAAAAAAGATTCGTTTCCTTGTAGAGTCACGGCAGAGCTGTCCGTTGCATTCGTCTCGGTTGCGGAGATGGTCGTCGGGGACCCCGAGTCAGGTGGCGCACCGCCGGCCACGTGAATTGCAGAGCTTAACGAGAAAGAGCCAGAGTTGCTTGCTAAAGATGCACGCCGTTGACTCAGCTGGCAGTACACGCCGTGGATAAGGCCGAGAAAGGCAGCGCACTCCTGCGGAAACCCTTTCGCGCGCTTCCGCGACGAGGCCATGTCGCTTATCTGAAGCAGCCCGTTTGCAATCTCGTCGCCGTTAAACAGGGGAAGAAGCACATCCACACACCCGCTAAATGCGCCGATGCTGCCACGCTCGTGCGAAAGCGCATGCAGCAGCGTAGTGGCGCAAAAGACGACGTCTGTCGTCGGAACCGTCCCTAGCGCGGGTGTGCTAATTGCCCTGAACTTTGCACAGTAGCTCATGAAGCAGCCAGCCAATGGCGCGCAGTCACCGTACGCGGTTGCGGGAGACAGGTGGAGGTCATCGACGCACACCACCAGTCGCCGGCCAAGAAGGGGTCCATAGCGTCCGTTGCACCGCTTCGACAACGTGCCGGCCATGGTCTGCTGCATCTCAGTGGCGTTGAAGCCGGCGTTCATCTGAAAGACTTGCGTCACCCAGTTCTCGCATGTTCGCATGGTGTGGAGCAACGTTGTCTTCCCATTCACGGCGCCGGCGTGGAGCAGGACGTGCTGACCACAGTTCATGAGGCACTCCATCGAGCGCAGCGTTGCGAGACGTGACGGCATCGTTAGCACTTGCAGCGAGACTTGAAGCTGCGGGTTCACGTTGCGGTAGCCGGACCAGCTCAGCGGCAAGTCCGTTCGCTTTGCAGCGTCGTCGAACGACATCCATCCTTGCGGCAGCACCACCTGCTCCAATGGGCTGATGCTGCTGTACGTCAGCTCGGGAAACACCTCGCCGGAAACGTCGCTGCCGGCGAGCGCCTTCACCACGTCCGCCTCGGCAGAGAGAAGCGTGAGCTTCACGGTGTCGCGGTCTTCGGACGGGAGCGACAGGCCGACGGACCAGCTGGCGGCCATGACGGCGCACCGCGCGGCGAACAGGCGCAGGTCCACCTCGTCGTCGTCCTCTCGCGGTGCCAGTACGTCACTGTGGGTGCGGATGGTCAGCGCGTACGCGTACCAGCGGCTGCACAGCGATGCCGCCCGCTGGGCAATAGCGCACATGTTCGTCAGCTCGCTAGCGCTGCCCACGATGCCCGGTGACATCTTCGCCGCTCGATCCACTAACGGCGGCAGGAGGACCTCCAACACCTTCCGCGCTGCCTCGCCCTCAGGCACCGATCGCAGTGCCCATTTGATAGCACCCTTCCAACAGGACGGGCTCGTCAACGCCAGCATTGCAAAGCCGTCGATCACGCCCGGGGTAATGTGACGCACCTCCACAGCTGTAGCGATGACGCATAAATTGGGTGACGGGACCACACAGGTACCACCAACGACGCCCTCTGGAGTTCGTCTTCCGTCAAACCACGTCTGCGCAAAGATCTGAAACGAGGATGGTGCATCCACGTCCTCCAGCACAACAATTGGCCTGGCTTTCGCTGCTGCCTTGGTGAGCGAGATCTGCGACACCATCTGCGACAGGTAGCCTTTCTGGGTTGCGCTACCGTACAACTCGGATGCGGTCATGAATTGAGGGGAGAGGATGAGAGACGGCGTTCCCCCTACCCATTTTCTCCACAACTCCGTCTTGCCGGAAAAGCGCGGACCGGTGATGAGCACACGGCGGTGCAGCTCTATCAACGTTGCGAAACGCTGCACCCCCTCGTCGCACGTTGTCTGCGCCCTGTCTTGAGAGGCAACGGTGGTCCATACAGGCGGTACTACACCCTTGCAGTTGGGTAGCAAAAGCTGCGCCTGGATTTGCTCCGTCAGGCTCTCGCGGAGTCTAGCGCCCTCGTCGCCCTGAAAGGCCCCGTAACTCGTCCGCAACAAGCTCTTCAAGAAGCGGTCCTGCAGCGAGAGCGACGACGGCTCGGCAGCAGCAGCGTTCTCGTCCTCAGCTGACACGGCCCCTTGGGCAATCAAATCGTGAATGACGACGCACAGCTGCTGAATTGTGAAAATATCGGGTGCCCGCTCCTTTAACTGCTCATACAGCTCCGCCAGCTCCAACTCCTGTACGGAAAACGGTCCGATGGAAATGACGCCGGCCTGCGTCAGAAGCCTGTGCATCAGCTCCGTCACATCTGGTAACGTAATGCGGACGGTGTCGCACAATGTGGAAATTTGAAGAGGGAATACACCCGGCGAGCCGGAGCTGAAGGCCAGCCGGAAGAAGGGATGCACGGGAATACCGAGTAGTGCACCAGACGGACCAAACGACAGCTCCCACCTCGTCGACGGGGTGGCGGCGAGGTAGGCCTGTACCAATGGCAGCACAGCGCTTGACAGCACCTCCGGTGAGGCTGTCTCACAATTGGCCAGACACAGAAACGCCCCTGTCTCGATGCAGCCGCGCAGCACAGGGACGAGTGTCTCGGCGAGAGTCTGCGATGTGAGCTCCACTCGCACGTAAAAGCGTCCTAGCACCTCGGCGGCGGTTTTTAGCACGTCGTTTCCTACCTCCGCGGCTTCTTTCCCACAAACCAACGGTACACTTCGACCCAGCTCCATGTCCGCCAGCACCATTACCATCTGCTTCCACAGCGAGCTGCTCATGAATAGCGGTCCTCCGTGACCCAAAAACTCCAGCCCGTACTCTAAACTGACACCCATAAAAGAAACCTGGATGCTATCGCCGGATGGGGTACAGAAAGTCTGGACAAGCTGCGTGCAGTCCAAGTCAGCAACGTTGTGAATGCGCCACTCGATTACGAGCTTAACTTCTTGTAACGCGAATTGCTCGTATGCCAGCGCTGCTCTGATGGTCGCCTCGACACTGCTGCTGCCTGCGTGCCCGCTTTTTCTTTTCCCCTTGGCCTCTACTGCTAGCTGGCTAAGTGCGCAGCATACATCCGAGATCCTTCTGGCGTACGCGCGGAGTGCGTCGTCGCCACCGATCTGCACCGCGTGTCGAATGCTTTCTGTGTGCAGAATGCGCAGCGCAAGCACGGCAACCTGCCCGCACCACGCAGACACCCAGGTCTCCAGGTCCGTGCGGTAGTAAGCAGCGACGCAGTTTTTGACTGCCAGAAGCAGAGAGCGGCGGACCATGAGGTCGAATTGCGCCAGCCAGGCATCCGGGGACGTCGCTGCGAGAGATATTGGGCTCATCAAAGGCAGCGACGCGCCATCTGCAGTGACGACAGCTTTCACATCGCCATCTGCTATCTCCACATCCGCCAGGTGCGAGTAGAGACACGGGAGAAAAGGGACGAAACTCTGCGGAGCCAGCACAAACTGAAAGCTCAAAAGCTGATTGTCGGACAAGAAGTAGAAACGCGGAAATGCAGCCCGTCGCTGATGCAGATTACGGCGCAACAGCTCGAGCACATCGTCCGCGGCGGCCTTAACAGCGAAGAAGACGTCTTGAATGGTTTCTTGCACAATCGCGGTGTACAAGGAAAATTGGGGTTTGCGCAGCGTCGTGTGCAGCCGCTTGACGGCATCTGACGCTGCAGAGAGATGCTGAATGATCGCCTGTCGGCTGCTACCCTCTTTGCCCTTCTCGTTCGGCGACATCCGCAGCGTGTGCAGGTAGTTCTCCACCCACGCGCAGCTCTCCTGAACAGACTCGAAGGCGCTGAGCATTTCGCAGCTCTTCTCGCACGAGAACTTCCATTCCAGCAGCGGTCTTTGTACAAGTTGTCCCAGATTCGGGTAGCGGCGCATCGCCCAGCATCGAGTCACAAACTCCTCAACGTGAGCGGATGCATCATAAATAAAACGCTGTGCCACAGATGTCCTCGATACTCCGCTGTCGTGCGAGTCTTCCAACACAAAATGGGTGCGCTTCCCGTAGCTTCTCATTTCCTCCAGAGCGCTCTCTACCTCGTAGTCGCACTGCGCCTGATTCGCAATTTGGCCAAGGGGGCCCATATGCTCCATCAGCCCAGCGTTGAGCAGGCGCTTCACCGTAACAGACAAGTCGATCACGGACGCGACGTCCTCGCGCAGCTGTCCAGCGATCAGCTTAGCAATGTCTTTCCAGTGGTTTTTGCGTAAATTCGGTGACGATATCACTTCGAGAAAAAGTTCCAGCTCTTCATATTTGGAAAGCGCAACCTCCTGCTCGCGGCCAAGCTGAGTAAGGAGTGGAAAGCCGCGCAGATGCTGAGAGGAGCTGTGAATTAGTCTTCGCCACTCGCGCACCTTCTCCACGGACGCAGTTGCATTCACTGACGAAATCGGGCTGTTATACAAATTGCGCAATTTGGTAGCGTCGAAAATAGAGTTCCAAAACTGCTCAACCACCTCGAAATAGTGCAGCAGGGATGGAAAGTTGTCAAACGTGTCCTCCGCAGAAATCCCAAGCACCTGCTCTTCGTGCGCGATTTGCTGTAGATTTGCATCGATGCGGTCAACAAGCTCGCGCAACTCGGTGCAGGTTTGGGCAGCAATGTCGCACGTCTCCAGGTTGAACAAATGATACAGTTCGGTTACACCCGTCGACAGAGTCTTCATGTACGCCTGAGTGGACGTGCGCAGTTGATTCAGCTTGCGTTGCAGCGACGGTGCACATCTCGTGCGCACGTCACCCGCCTTTTCAGCGCCGCGGATTAGCTCCTCGGGAAGTTTCATGAAGTCAAACACAGCTTTGCACACGTCTTGTTCAATTGGAACGCGGAGCTCCTCCATACAAGCGACCCTGTTGAGAATTTCTTTGCAGTCCAGACTACGCAGCTCTCGCGCGAGTGCTATAGCGGCTTCCGTATTTCGCTGGTGGACTTCCAGGTCTTCCACGTTGGAGGGAATGGTGTCGAATACCTTCAGAATAATGGAGCTCCTCTTCTTGGCGTTATCGACAACGCTGATGATTTCCTTCTGATAGGCGGAAGTGAGTGCAGACATGTAGTTTTTCCACTCGTGAGCCAATGTCGCTTGCAGTGTCACGCAGTTGACTTCAAAGCGTCCGCAATACATGTGCTCCCAAGACGCACGAAATATATCGGTCATTTGCTGTCGAGCAAAGCCCACGTGCTTCGCGACTTCGATGTGTGAGCCCGTTTTCACAGCAGAGACGTTCTGCGCAGGTATTGAGCAAAACGCTTTGTAAGAAGTGAGTATCCCGTCAATGATTAGTGTCACGTCATTTAAAATGTGTGCTATAGACGCGCGGTATGAGGCCACTTCGACGTGCGAGAGAACGACAATTTTCTTTTGCTTGAGTTTCAGCGTTCGCAAAATAACGCACCCAACGTTTGGCAGGTTGTTAACGCCGTTCTCAATCTCCGTAAATAAATCGCGAATCCCAAAAAGCAGCACAGCTAACGCGGGGGCCCGTGGCTGAGACAACTCTCCTGTGAGCAAATCCAGACGAATAAATGAATCTTGTTGCGCGCGCTTCGACAGTCTCGTTGTGCTGCCGCAGCCCCCACAGTCGAAAAACGCAACAAGGCTGTCTAGACCGTCAAAAACAAGACTCCGCAGCTTGTAGACGAGAAACACCTCGGTAGCGACAAAAATTCTTCTGAAAACGCTGTCTTCGTACTCCTCTTCTGAAATCAACAGAGCGTCTTTCGCATTTGGGATAAATGAGTAGAAAAATTCTTCCACATTAGTGAAGAACTCTATTCGAATCCGCGAAATAATGGAAGTGATAGAGTTGGAAATTCGGCTGATGAACTCGCTAACTTCCACCACACCAGTAAACGCGTCCGTATTCAGCAGCAATAATTGGTCAAACTTAGATTCCCAAAGTGATTGCAAAGCCGCAAAGTAACCATGCGTCGATGCGTTCCAGAAAAGCTGCTTTTTCAGTTGTTGTCTTGCTTCGTTGAAGTGCTGCTGCGCAACCGTCTTGTCAGTGAAAAATTGATCTTGGATAGTTTGCGTGCTACCCTCTGGCTCCGTCGCTAATTGCAATGGCCCTAAAATGCGCCTCTGCAACGGATTGAGACACATATAATAGAAGATGGCTTCTGATAACGCGGTCGCATATGCCTCGTTGACGTCGCTGATTTCACCAGCTATTACTTCTCTCGAAATGGAAGTACAGCCCCGGCTTGATAGGATAATTATGTTGCGCAGGCTATTACGACTCAAAGGCAGGTGTTCCTTGATCAGCGGCTTGTAAAGAGCCACGAGCTTTCCTGTGCGGACACGGCAGTGAGCTGCGAAAATGTCACCTGCGCATCCATCGTCTTTTTCGCAGTATTCGACAGGAACCCTGACAGACGACTTTTCATTCCCAGCAACATCTTTGAGAGACTGTTTGTCTTCAGTGAAACGAAAAAGACCGACATAGGGTGAATAATGCGAGCCTATTCGAGAGCTTGCTGGTTGAGGACCGACACTTTGGATTGCCAAGGAGGAGAAAAGTGTCGCCTGAAGGGGTTCGGTGAGTGGGATATTTACTGTTTCCCCGTGGTAATCCGGTGTAAATGCAAGTTGTCTGCAAACAAAAGTTGTCGCGCATATTTTTTCAGCGTCAGAAATAAGAGGAACCGGGATGCCGTCCCAGTAATAGCTCAAAACTTTGTCAAAACGGCCCTCTACTTTCTCTTGATTTGCTTTTGTGCTCATTGTCTAGGCTGTCAGTAAAAATGGGTACAGGAATGTGAGGTAAGACAGAAAGATGAAAAATAATGAAATCGTAGGAGGAATTGTAGTGCTAAATGCTTCAAAAAAAAGTTGCTTGTTAGTCATTCTCTTTTTTTTTTACTGCTTAGCTGGGAACAATCCATTTTATTTCGAACACGTTCATTCCTGTGTTGCGTATTGAGTGGTGTAGTTTTCGCGGTGCAATAAATACCTACAAAAGCTTTTTTTTTAGATTCGTGAGATTTAGGCAAATTTCATAGTAGTTTTGAACAGAAATTCTGTTTGCTGTTGCTACCGGATAGTTGGTGCGGTACGAAGTTTTTCAAAATCGAACCTCTCTTCAGAGCCCTGCTTCAGCTGGTCCAGCACAAACTCTAGCCACGCTAACTGCGTCACCCCTTCTTCGCAATGGTGTGCCTTAACTCGCTTCAGTTCATATTCGTAATCTTCTATCATAATACAAATGCGATTTCGTATCAACATGCCGCGGCATGTATACATAATGCCATAAAGAACAATTCCCATGCTAATGGCGGGTGGCAAAGGCCTCGCGTAATACATGCTATTTTTGAAAATGTGGCGCGGACCCCAAAGCTTGAACGCTGCAAGCACGCTTGCCGTCGAGAACCCTACGCATCCGATAAAGTAGTACCATCCGAGGCTTTCATGTTTGGCAAGCTGTTCAACTCTGTCGGCCACGTGATTCCGTTGTACTTGCGAGATGTCCAGCACATACTGTGCAAATTGCTGCCTATCGCTCTCTGTTGCCATCGTGGAGATTAGAGAGAAAAGTGTGAGTAGCTTGGTCGCCTATTCAACTGCAGTTGCTCTGTGAAGATGAGAATAGTGAGGTGTCCTGAAACTGACATGAATGTCGAACCACTGCCTCGATGTAGAGAGAAAAAAGAGGGTAAAGAAAGAAGTTGAGCTGGAAACGCACACATTCACATTCATATTTTAGCGCATGAATAAATTAAGATTTTCGAATAATTCTTTTTGTTCCTCAAGTGTAGGTCCAGCTATATTTTGGTGTTGCGTTGATTGAAAGGCGTTACACATTAGACAACAGAATTCCGAATCTGCGAGAAAAGCGTTCAAAATAAACAGCATCAACAAAGTGCTTTCCGGTGCATTACAGTTTCAGTGATCCTGAAACATTATCCTTCTGTGTGCACTTCTTTGAAACGGTTGACTCTAGGCCATTGCGGCTTCATACTGATGATTGCGACGTCTTACATTCGCTTTGACGTGTGAGCGGCTATATGTGTTCATCATAGGCATCCCTGACGATTCAAAAGCGTAGACAGTGTTGCTGTTATCGTCCAATCGCACAACGCCAACTCGGTTAACCACTTGTGGGAAGAGTCTTGGAATGATGTACCTGTAGAGAACGAAGAAGCATAGGGCTAAAAACAGAAAAGCCACCATGTTATGCGCCATTTGTGACGACGAGCCCTATTGAGCTACGATTGCGTTGTAAAAGGTGGCGGGAAAAAAGAGGATCGAAACGAAGTTAATGAGGCTTCCTTGCATTTTCCTGCATATTTGACTTACGCATTTCCATCACAATTTTATAATGCGCTAGACACCGGTCGGGGCGTTTTGCATGTTCGTACAAACGTTCAATCCAATTATTCTACCATTTCTACCGACTTCTGAGTCTCGCTCAAATATATGGTTGAAGCTGCACCTGGCTTTTCTCTTTGGCGAAAAGTCTGCACCCCTTTTTCAATATTTACTTCCTTTGCCAGTACATGAAGCTCAGTTTAACAACAATCCGTTTGTAACTTTTTGCCAAGACGCGTGACACTGCCTTTAAATTTGGCAACTCTGTTCACTTGCTCGGACTTTTCATATGGAAAACACTCGTTGGAAGCGTTCGCCTGCGCTGTCGTAGCTCAATGCAATACGACTCAAATGGAGAGACATGTAGTGGACTCCACATCCTCACCCGATGGCACTGTCAACACCGAATACAGCGGTAATGGACTCCACGAACCCGTGCAACATCACACGACGGTGACTGCGGTGAAGGCTTGCCCAGGACTGAACGCGAACGTTCTGGGACGGCCTCTTTGCTGAGTCTAATGGAAACCTGGTTCTTGACCAGAGGTCTCGAAAAAAGGGGATGCGAGCTGGTCCCAACCAGCAATCGGCAACATAGGAGAAGGGAGTCTCGGTTCCAACACCTCTTTCACCTTTTTGACAAAACAATGCTATGCAAAAAAGAAAAAACGGGTTTCGGAGGGGGGGAGGGAACCAAATCCCCTTAAAAAAAGAAGCTATGAGTTAAAGTCCCTCGATCGCTTCGCCCCTTTCACCAGTTTCGCTTGATTGAACACCACCTTGCTTTGCAATTGGAGTTGCCGTCTCTTTAGTCGTTCGGCTTTTCTTTCCCGGAGACTCACCGTTAGTGCTGTAACTGTCGCCGGAGGCTCCTTCAAATGAAACACCCCTTTTTGAGTGCAGTTTTATATGGCGGATTGCTGCTGTGAATCTGTGAAGCTTCGCCGCAAGTTACTCCGTCATGCCAACGCTTCAGAAGAGGTGAGACGTGATGAAGCACCGTGAGTATATTACACATATGAGCTTGCCCAATCAGAGTGAACACCCTCACCACGACAACGTGCAGCATGGCACACCGGAAAGAAGAGACTTTATCGTGCGAGAGCTCGCCTTCGCCAAGGATCCACCTTGCTCGCTTCACACAGCTGTTTACACAGTACGTCATCTGTCATTCTCCTGATGTTAAACTTCCTGCCTGGAAGTTAACGCGGAGCGCAACTTGACGGTGCGCCTGGTTTTGACGGATGCTGGTCGTTGTCTTCCAGCCACCAGTATCAGCGTGTGAGATACTCAGCGGCACGGAACTGACAGCCGCCAAGGGAAACGCGCAATAGTCTTGTACTTTTGTGAGCCGCACCGGACATTTGAGCTGCCACAGGGTTCTGTGGTATATGCACGACTTCGACCGGTCCGCCGACTCACTAAATGTGCAACTGCACACAAGATCTCCCGAACTAACAAGGACTGGAACAAGCGTCATATTTTTAGAAAAACTCGTCGAGTACCTCGTATTATGCAAGAAGACGAGAACAACGCCAAAAGTTGACAATTGTTGTCTTCAGAATACTGATGACGGCCTCTGGTCATTGTGGACAGACATGGACCTTTCGTTAAGTTATCCAGCCTTAGGCTATCAAGGTGCAGTCGAGGGTACAACCATCATTATGCTACCCGAGCTTCTTTATTCGTGTTCTTCTCTTTTCCTCTCCATAGTAAAGGACTCGCTCTTTCTCTTTCTTCCTCCTCATCGTATGTTCCCCGACTGAACAACATTGGCGTTCTTCTTTTCGGCATCCAAAAAGGAAAGCTATCGTCAAAAAATCTCTTCTTTTCTATTTTCTGTTCCCATTACCCGACGAGTGTGAGAATGCAGGGTTTTCTTTGTAACAGTCCTCGGCATTAAGCCCACTTTTGAACTCCAGTTCGTATCTGTTAACTTTATTCGGTCATCCTCTGGGAAAAAGCGTGTGTGAAAGACAGGTAGAAGACAACAAGAGTGGTACGAGAGAGCTCTATCTGCAAGGTACTACGTCGACTGTTCCCCCAACACCACTGTATTGTTGACATGTTGGCGAGCTTCTGGTCTTCTCGCACTTTTCGGCCTCTGTTCACGGCTTTATATTTTGGAATGCGGTAGATGTCTCCCCCGATGATTGTAACCGCATTTTGAGCGGTCTTAACGATCGAGTTTTCAGATAAAGGAGGAGACAACAATGATGAGAGACTGCGGTGCGGCACAGAGACCGTTTGCCACACCGCTGAACAATAGCTCAGTCCCCAGTTTCACTTTCTGCACGCCGTTCAATCTACCTTCTGTTGCCGGAGATGCTCTACCCACTGAGAGTTGTGGCTCCAGGCTACGTTTTGTGGTGAGGTCTCTGATTCTGACGGCAAGACTACGCTTTTAGCGTAAGTGGGGTGTTGTGATCTTGACGGCTTCGGTGTTAGGGATCCGAGTGGCTGTGTGACCGCTTTTCTGATGTGCGGGCGTGCGTACGTCTGTTGAGGATTCCAGATGCAGATATAACACGAAGTCAAACGATGTAGATGAAAAGGGATGGCAAGTAATCCATGCATTTGGTGAAGCAAAGGCATTTTGAGCGTGAGCAATGCCACGTTCGGTTGTAGCTTTATGCCGGTTATCGTATGGATTGCTGCTAAACTCCTTGCTCCTCTCTACGAATTCTCTCACCTTTTCTTCTGATTCCGTTGTTATCGTGGGTATTTCCGCCAGAAAAGACGGTCGGACGATGCTGTCCGACAGATTCTTTTTCCCCCACATCCAACCTTTTTAGAATGTGAACCCTCTGCTTGCGCACCCGCAGGTGACAGAGGAAAGGATCCAGAAGATAGGAGTTTTTAAAGAGAACCGTCACTGTGGTATACAAAACTAGGTGCGGGGAAAAATGTCAATTTTGTCTGTTGCATGGGTCCCAAGGAGAGCTGGTGCTCCGGGAAGGCTTTTCCGAGAACAAGGTTTCTTTTCTCTTCAATGTGGACTCCTTCGGATGTGTCAAATTACTTTTTTTTCGTTGTTGCGTCTGGGTTGTATGTGCAGCGGAGCGTGCTGGCGCGGGGAATAGCGGTTGTTGGCTGCTTTCATATCAGAGGGAAATCTGTTCCTGGGTCGCTGTGAGTGACGACGGGGTTGACGCTATCCGACGGCGGCCCCGGTTGCAAAGTCGGGGGGGAGGGGGGGAAGGGGGTTTGCAACCCGGCAACGGTGTTCGCCTTAATTCCGCAGAGGGATGCAGCGATGATATTTCTTCAAGTGCCGTTCATTGAATGGTGGTATCAAAGAAAGAGAAACAAGGCGACTGAAAAGGAGAAGCAACGCTTAGAAAAAGAAAGGGGAAGGTAGTTGTGGTGGCGTTTTTGGCAAGAGCTTGTTGGGTTTCGGTTGCGTGAAGAGGGGTTCATGTGGGCGAGTTACAGAAGCACTCGAATGCAAGGCACATAGTTAGGTTCTTTCTAGGCTGCTGTTGCGCAGCTCTGCATGACGCCAGCGTGAGCAGACGAGGTGGCAAAGGAAGTATCGAGTCGATCGTTTCGCTTCTGTCCGCTTGTCCTTAGTTATGGTGTTCGCAACAAGACGTGCCGGTTGCCTCGCTAACCAGCTATCATGCTACGTTGCGATTGGTGAACCCTCCTCGTGGTTGGAGTAGTGCCTAAGGCTAGGAAGTCCTGCTGTGCTCTTCGTTATCAGTGAAAGTCGCGTGATCAAACTTCGTTGACGTGTCGAGGCTGGATTCCTTGTTGTTGACTGCTTTGCAGGCGGTGGAAGAACAACAGCGGAGATTGAAGTGGATGTGGAACGCTGAGAGGTCCAGCCGTGTAGCCGAGATTGTAAATGCGAACGCTAGCGAAAGCGTATGCTAATTCGATGATAACCTTTGCTGAGAAATAAAGTGCTTCTTCTACTTGAGCCTTTTAAGTCTTTTGCAGGATGACAGCGTTCTCGCCGTGTGTAGTACACAGTGGTGCAGTCAGTGATTTCGAGAGATTGCCAATGAATGGCGTAGGGAGGAGATTTTTAGCTCCAATAGTTTTTGTGCGCCATCATGAAAGCCGAAGGCGACATTAGCAGTTAATTGTACGAAGCGATTTCTTTCGCCTTATAGACTGAATCACACACTGTTGAGAAATCACAATTATTGATTCGTTCATTCGGTTTTCTTTACGAACAATTTAATCGTTGCAGCTTAATGTAACTATATGTGCTTTAAGCACTGTTGAGGTAGAAACTGTGACTCGGAAGGTGGTCAAGAGTTTTTTTAGCTCTTTTTGCCGCATCCTTTTTTCTTCTCCCAGCGTGATGTGTTCACGGTTTATGGTTTGATAGCATTACTCTCTTTCCCTGATTCTTTTCCTTCTGCTTTTTTCTAATCTCTATTAATTCCTCCTTTTCCACAACGTTCATCAGAAAGAAGAAGAATTGAGTAATGGCGCGAAATAAGGCTCATAAACAACGCTTTGCCTCCAAGCATGCTTTGGCTGACAAGTCGAAGGGCCGACAGGTGCGTCCTGGACAAACGAGTGTGAAGGCGGGGACGTCAGCACATGTGAAGGAACGCTCAAGACAGGCTGCGGCTGCTTTAAGGGACAAACGAGCGAATGCAGCAAATGAACAAAGGCGACTTGGAAGCGCCGACGGCCTTCCTCGTATTGTTGGCGTTGTCCCCGCCAACGAGTCCGCAAACACAGAAGAGATCGTGCAAGGCTTTTGCAAATGCCTCAATGTGGAATTCCCTCACAATGAACAGCCGTTTTCTGTTGTCTCCAAAGAGAAAAAGTGCTTTTTCACCTTTATTTGCGAGAAAAACTGCAACGACCAAGATTGCATCGACGTAGCGAAAGTGAGTGATTTTCTGGTGCTCACTCTCGATTGCTCACAGGCCGTACAGAACACAATTCGTGAGCTGCAGGATGCACAAGGATTTGCCGGAGACGACGATGGGGCCGAGACAATCGCGACGACGTGGTTCAGCGATGTTGGTTTGTGCATCACGGACTACACGCGCGATCTTGTCGCTGCTGTGAATTCCCAAGGCGCACCAAACACTGTCGTGGTAATTCAGAATCTGCATACCTTTCCTGATCGTCAACGCCAAAAAGTTTTGAAGATACATCAACGCTATTTCAGATCCGTCCTTAACGATGCTACCAAAATTGTATCCGTTGTGGATGAGAATGACTATGCGAGTATTCTTCGACATATCCAAGTTTCAAAGGTCCGTGCGCTGAAGTGGCGCGATCAGCATCCGTACATGGTGGTGGAAGATAAGGTTTACGATACCGATGCGCAGGAGTTGACAATTCTCGGGTATCTTCGTGGATTGCCTTTCTCGGCGACGCAACTTGTGCACTTGACAAATTACGGCACGTATCAAGTTTCCAAAGTGGAAGAGATCATGAAAGGGGGCGAACGCCGACTCATCGAGGCATCGGAAGAGGCGCAGCGAGAGCCTTTGCAACAAGTTCAAGCGAACTCAACACTGGAAGATGACGGTATGCCAACCGATGCTGATGTACTCTACCATCAAGAAATTGAGCAGACGCGCAAGATCCGCGTTCCTGCTGGTGTTTCGAGTGATCAAGCTGCTTGGTACGATACCGCGGAGAACGTTGTGGAGGGCGATGCTCCTGAGCAGGAACACGTCATCATGGATGACGAAGAAGCGTTTACAGGGGACGCGATGTCGTATCGAACAACCCAGACGGACGTCGATTTCCTCAAGGCCGAGGATGTGGTCCGATTAGAGCGCATGACGGATGAGGAAAAGATTGTGGAAATGGAGAAGCTTAAGAAGATGAGTGAAGAGGAGGCTTGGAATCCGGATATGGTAGACACTCCCGTCAACCTTCCCGCCAGGCAGCGCTTCGCTAAATATCGCGGAATGAAGAGCTTCAACACCGGAAAATGGGACCCGGCGGAAAACTTGCCTGCGCAATACGCGTACGTTTATAAGCTGCAAGGGTATTCGCGAATTCGCGAAAGCGCCATTTATGCTTGTGAGGAGGGCATGGCCGAGGTAGGAATGCACGTAGCTTTGACCTTGATAAATGTGCCGCAAAGCGTGTCGGAAAACTGCAGCTCGTGCCTCCTTATTGCTTCTGGCCAACTACAGCACGAGCAAAAGTGGTCGGTACTCCATTTCCAGGTGCAGCGGGCATCTGAGTTGGACGAGCCTATAAAATCCAAAACGCCGATGCTGGCGCATATCGGCTTCCGTAAGTTTTACGTTTCTCCGCTGTTCAGTGACATCAGCTCTGGTGATCGCTCGAAGTTTGCCCGCTTTTTCCACGAAGGGGACAAGTTCCGCATGGCTTCCTTTTTTGGCCCCATCAGTTACAACCCCTGCCCCATATTGCTTTTCCAGGTTCCCTCGCTTGAGGAGCAGACTGAAGGAAACCCGCTGCGTCTCGCCTGCTTTGGTGGTGCGCTGCCTCCAAATCCGGACACACTTCTGCTTAAACGCGCCGTGCTGACCGGGCGGGTTGCTGTCATTCACAAAAAGCAGATTGTCGTCAAGTACATGTTTTTTAACGACGAGGACATCAAATGGTTCCAGCCTGTCGATCTCTACACAAAATTTGGCCGACGCGGAAAAATTACAAAGGCGGTGGGATCGCACGGTCTTTTCAAAGCGGTTCTCAACGACCAGGTCATGCAACACGATGTAGTTTGTATGGATCTTTTCAAGCGCGTCTTTCCCAAGTGGACAACTGTCGCCTTCAACATGTCGGATGTAGCCGATGCGGACAAGGAAAACGAAGAAGGAGTCCAATCAGTCGTTTAAGGATGGACTTGATGAATTATTATTATTTGTTAAAATGTGTTAAACCCTGTAACTCCAGAATAAATGAGGTGCTTTGATTTAACAGTACGTCTAAAAGACGAACAAATAAGCACCAAAAAGTGAATTGTAGAAACAGATTGTTTCCTTTTCTTCTCTGATGATCAGCAGCAGAGAAAAGAGGTTTATTTGGGGCAAAAGGTGAATCTCACCTTGCGGCCAATTTAACCATCATGCAATGGGCACTGATACAAAGCTCTTTTCTAAGCACAAATCATAGTGCCCTTTTTTTCTTTGACATTATTTATTTGTTCAGACAAAAAAGTGTTTCGCAGAAGGTCAAAGGCTTTGTATTATTATTCCCTCTTTTCAATCCGTCCGTATGGATTCGCGTTATCATCTTTATTTTTCCTTCTCATTTCTCTTGCTCCTCCAGAGTTAGCTTTTTTCCACCTCGGTCTCGTTTAGTAGCTTTTGCTGGTTAAAACGAGAATTGCTACTCTCCACAAACGAGAAAACGCAAACAAACATGCGTCGTGTTCTCTCTTCTGTTCCTAAACGATATGGCCGCCACGCCTCGTACGTGGGTGGCTTGTTCAACTTCCGTGTCATTTCAGGCGAGATGTTTCCGTATCCTTCTCGCAAACTGGATAACGACGAGTCTGAAACGGTGCAGACGCTGATTGAGCAAATTCGTAGCAACGACAAGGAACTAAATCTTGCAGGCGCGCGCGTTGCGACGGAATACGGTGGCCTCGGTCTTGGCCACACCGCACACGCTCTCGTTTGCGAAGAGGTTGGAACCAGCGGGGACAGCAAACTTCTGCAGACGATCCAGCACTGCGGTCTAGCATCTTATCTGCTTTCCACGATAGGGTCCAAGGAGGTGAAAGGAAAGTACCTGACAGGAATGTCTGATGGCAAGATTATGATGGGATGGGCCGCGCAAGAAGAGTGCGGCAACGATATTAGCATGAACACTGCACACGCTGCTTTTACCAGTGCAGGAACGTACGCCATCACTGGAGCGAAACGGTGCGATTTTGCCGAGTCCGCGACGCATTACCTTGTCCTGGCAAAGACGCTGACGCAGGCGGCCACAGAGGCTGGTCCAGCTGAAGTTTCCCGCAACTCCTTCTTCATCGTGGAGAAAGGTTCACAGGGTGTGACAGCAAGCGGGAACACCGTGACCTTCGACGGAGCTCCCGTGGCGGACATTGTCGGTGTGATTGGAGAAGGCTTCAAAGACCGTATGATTACACTCTTCACGGAGCAGTACGTCTACGCATCCACGCTTCTTGGTATTTTGAAGCGTGTTGTTCAAGAGCTGCGTGACAGTGTCCCGGAGCAGTGGGCTGCCAACACGATTGCATCCTGTGCGTGCATTATGTACGCGATGGAGTCTTCTCTTTACGCCCTTGTCGCCAACCTCGATCTCCCAACGGAGGACAGCTTGCTAGAGGCAGCCTTGACGAGCGTGTTCCTGCAAAATGGCACCAATGAATGGCTCAGCGTCTTGTCGACGGCCACGCCGACCAGTGAGGTGCTCGAGAAGTGCTTCGCGAACGCGCGACAGTTGCTGTCGATGATGGAGGCAAGTGATTTCCTCTATTCTTCCGCCGTGTGCTGCGGCATCGAGGATTACGGCTTGGTGTTCCAACGCACGTCGACGCTTCAGATGGTGCAGCTGCGAACGATGCGGTCGTTCGGAATGAAGGACCGCATCCCTGTGCGTGAGTTGGACTGCTCTGCCATTGATTCGGCGGTGGTCAACTTCGGCAACGCGGTAGAAGCAACATTTGTCCGCAACGCCTCTCAAGTCCCCCAACAGCAGCTCATCATCAATCGTCTCGGAGAGGCAGCAGCTTTACTTTACGCCGCCTCCGCCAGCGCGTCGCGCGCAGCCATGTGCCACAGCAAGCGCCTTCCCACCGCCAAAACGGAGAAGCAACTGGCAAGCACCTTCATCGCAATGGCCACCGAGCGTGCCAACCGTCTGTCCGAGGAATGCTGCAACATTGGCATGACCGCGGATGACTCGTACAAACGCATCGCTGTTGAACTGTGCGATGATGCTCTGCGCTCGTAGAGAACCCAGTCTGTCATTCTAAGCGACCTTAATGGCGAGAGGGCTTTCACTACCAAACTCTTTTTTTTGTTTTCTTTCTTGTTCACACATTTGTCAAAACGTAAAGCAAGAATTTATTGTGTGGTTGTTGTTGTGCTGTTAACTAACGTTGGCTTTGCTGTGGGGGTGTTCCGTTTGATGAGGGTTGACAGGGTAGCACTTTGTGGACATCGTCTAACAGATGCGGAACAGGTCACTGATTAAAATGCAGGGCTGACGGTTTCCACTTGTAAACCGTTGAGCGCGCGAAAATAGGAATTTGAGAGAGAAGTTCTTGACACTGTGGCTTGAACGGGTCGCAGGCACTCGAATATTTTGTCGGAGAGAAGCTTTTCCCCTGAAAGTGACTGCGGCGGCTGAAGTTGATATTTTCTGTTACTTTTCTTTGGCTGTTGTCTTGTTTAACACACACTCAGTAAAAGCTTATCATGCAACTAGACTGAAAGAAAGACCTCTGTATTGCCTTCTTGTGGCGCTTCTTACCACCGCAAGTTTTCTGCAAGGTGTCACCTAGACGAATAGAAGCTTGTAGGGCAAGAAGAATAGGAAAAGATGTTGTGTACACTTTATTGTCTTCTCCCAAGACGACAACATTCCCATCTCTCTGTAAAAGGAGGCTAAGTGCATCTTTCAAAACACTGATTTTTCTTCTCCTTGCAATAAATGACGAGTTCCCTTTTATCGGTTCACCGCACTACCAAAAAAAAAACTGTCGTTTGTTCTTCTCTCCTACCTTGTTTTTTTCTCTCTTGTTGCATCACTTCCCGACGCCGTTTCCTTTCGCAGGGTGTAGTGTTGAGGGAAGTTAGTCCAAACAACCGAAATCGAGTCGGCGAGCGTACATTTATCTTTGCAGGTACGACAGAACTCGCTCCTGTGTCATCCCTCACCGGCTTTTCTTTTTGCGCGGAGGAAAGAGTGGTCCGCGGTGGGCCAGCTTAAGAAGCTTCTATGTTTGGACGCAGAAACGCTTTGCGGATGCGGCACATCGGCCAGGATGTGCCGCGGCGTCACACACATTTCGTGCTAGAGTCGCGTCTCATGTACGAGAAGTCATTTCGCGACGAGTGGATGCGCAGCCTGTGTCAGGCGGTGTCGAACCTCGACGAGCCCTTGGCCAAGTCCTTGAGCGGGACCTGCCAGCAGATGCTTCAACGCAAAGTGGCGTGTTTTAGCTACAATCAGTTCGGACTGTTCAAGGTGCCTTACTATCGAATCGCCAACGTAGATCGTTACCACGCAGTGCAAGGCACACCAGGAACACGCGAGTGGGTGCCGTACGCCAACGTTTCATACTGGACGATGAACAAGATGGTTCGCAGCGGTAACATGCTTGTACACCGCGTGCACTACACCGGGTGGGGTACTGATAAGGCACTGAATCAAGGTGGATGGGAGCACCGATGGAATAAGGTAATGCAGCGCAATGCCCTGCAGTACAACCGCATTTAAGAAGGGTGCGAAGGCTGGCGCTTACGAATTGACATTTTAGTTTTGGTTGTTTGTTTTACGTGTAAGCCGTTGGTGGGGCGTCGACGTTACATGAATCTGAAAAAGTGGACCCTTTTTTTTCACTAAAGAGCGTAGACACCGAGAGGAATGACGCGTAGCGTTGCACCAGGGATACTTTTTGGCTCCCTTAACACTCCTTGACAGCGATCCCGCTTTTTCGCTCTGCGCATACATGGTAGTGTCCGTTTCGCTCGTCGGTGCATCAAGGGCTCGTGCTTTCGGACAACCGCTCCTCAGCTTTTCCTCCCTCTTTGTGTTTGAATGGGCACGAAGTGCGACAACAGCCCATCATAATTCATCTTTTTCCTTTTGTATCTCCTTTCTCCATTTTCGTGGACTTCCACTACCCCAAATACAGGCTTCTTTGACGTAATTTTGCTTATCCATCTGTTTTATTTTTGTCGGTTGCGATTAGACGCGGCACCTACAACAAGCGAGCATTAGTACTCCGTTTATAGCAGCATTTTCGAATTCGAAATCATGCAATCGGCCGTGCGGCGCATCGTCAGTGTCGGGGTGCAGGTGATGAAGAAGGTTACAATGAAACAAGAGGACGTTGCTGCTTTCGGCAATCTTATCGGTGACCACAATCCCATCCACAGCGATCTTGCCGCAGCAAAGGCAGCGGGCTTTCCCTCGACCATCTGCTACGGAATGTTTGCCGGGTCTCTCTTTTCTGGTCTCATGGCGACGGAGCTTCCAGGTCCAAATACGGTGTACATCTCGCAGAATCTGCGCTTTCTTGCACCTGTCTTTGTGGGGGATGAGCTGGAGATCATCGCGAAGGTCACCCAGTTCCGCCGCGACCGGGGCCTAATTGAAATGGCCACCATAGTGCAAAAAAAGGACCCGACGGACGAGAACAAAAGAATTACATGCGTTGACGGGTTTGCAGTGGGCTTGAACAAAACGGTGGAGTTCAAAGGCGAGAGCACATGGAAGACGCGGTAATAGAATGGCGTGCCACTTTGCAAACGAACAAACAAAAAAGGAATTCCCATACACGCTGTTCGCTTTTAAGCCTTCGCGTAGTTTTCCAACCTTCAATTTCTCACCGGGGGAGAAACCCACCGGAATTGAATTGGTTGCACCGCTAGCGTTTTTTCGATCCTTTTTTTTCTTTCTCCGCGCCTGAGAACAAGATTTAGAATCACCTTTTGCTTTTATTCTAAAAAGTTCCACCGTGATGTGAGCGTATCGCTTTCTGAGTTCCTGCTTCTTTTGTTTCAATGATGCCCGGCATGATAGAGAGCTAGCCTTTTTTCTTTCTCTGCCAGTTGCGATGCTCTTTTTTCTTTTGTCCACCTCTCAAATGCGTGCATCTCCTGAGCCCCTTCTCGTTTTTCCTTTTCCGTGCCCTTTTTTTCTTTGGCCAAGCCAGATTTCTCTTCTCTTTTGTTCTCTTCACTCTTCACATTTCCCTGCTGTCTTAAAAGAAACATGTAACCGATATTTAAGTATGAGAGCAAAAGATATCCTTCTACGATGACTTTATAAGCAGCGTTTTCAGAGCTTTATTTAGCATGGGGGGCATGGTTTGTGCATTGGCATTTGTGTCGGTAGTTCGTTGTCCTCCCCATGTGTGCGTGTGTGTATGTTGGCGTGCCTCCATGCGGGGGGCTTGCAGGTTACAACCCCACATCCTGTCTGAAGAGAAAAAAACAAAGGTGCGAAACAAGTGAAATCCAATGAGTTTTCTCCGTTTGTTCCGCTTAAAAGAACGGAGAATAGAGGGTCTTTGTTTATCGTTTCCTTATTACTCCCTGTTTTTAAAGGAACTCTTCTTGTTTCCAAAAAAACAAACCTGCTCAACGCGTGTCATTCAATCAATGTATCTACGTTGAAATCCTCAATTACCTTCGTTCATCTTCATCTCCAGCAAGGCAAAACATGTCTACTGAAACAACTCCTACTGTGGTGCGCATCGGCGCACGTGCGATACGCAGCTTCCACATCACGCAGGAGAGCGTGACTGCGTTTGGCAACCTGGTCGATGACCACAATCCCATCCACAGCGACCCCGCGGCGGCCAAGGCGGCGGGGTTTCCCTCGCCCATCTGCTACGGCATGTTCGCCGGCTCCCTCTTCTCGGGCCTCATGGCGCAGGACCTACCCGGGCCGGGATCCATTTACCTCTCGCAAAATCTGCGCTTCACGGCGCCGGTCTTTGTCGGCGACGACCTCGAGGTCATCGTGGAGGTGAAGGAATTCCACAAGGACAAAGGTCTCATCTCCCTTGCCAACACCGCGCAGAAGACCGACCCTGCAACGGGTAAAGCGATCGTCTGCATCACCGGGTCGTCGGTGGTGATGAACAAAACGCTGCAGTTCGAAGGTGAGAGCACGTGGACGGCGGCCAAGTAGGAGCCAAGGTGACCCGGCACAATGTGACGAAGAGGGAGTTGGCCACACTCGCATCCAACGCCCAAGGCTGGGAAGGGGGACTCACGGAACAGGGCTGTCAGCTGCCCGAGATTGAGCCACCCATCGTTCCTCTTTTGTTTTCCTCACCCAGAAAGGGCCGTCAACACGCTTTCAGACTGCGTTTGATGCTGACAAATGCCACGTTCCCCTTCCGTACTCGCCAATTTTTAGATGCCGAAAACACTGCGCCACGGCAGCATACATTTTCCCCTTTACACTTGTACCGCCATGTTTCAAACACGTATTTATTGCTGAGCTTTTTTTCCCAGTTCGCTAGCCGACAGAGGCGTGCACGTTGCGCCCAAGTCTCTTAACTGATCTCTCAGCGTACATTCCAACAAATTGAGAAAACGCGGACAATACAAAAAATGACGTATCTGTAGGTGAGTGAAAAGAGAAGGACCCTTTCAGACTACCCCGACGTGTCATACAGCTCAGAAACGTATGTTGCGTTGCGTGGTTTAGCTGTTTATGGCTGTTCCAGCCTAGCAACTCAATGTGCGCATTAACAAGATAAGTTCTTTTTTTTTGTTTGATTACCGCCATCATCCTGCTGGCTTCGTCCTTGCGCTTTTCAACTCCACGGCTTCACAGCCTTGAGAGAGAAGCGATGCTGGTTTGGCTTTGCATTTCACTTCCTCCCTTTTCTTCCCCTTTTTTCATCTCTTTTTGTTGATGCATCTTCTCTTCTTTCTCCCTTTTTTTTCCCTCCCCAATTCCTTTTTCATCCTTTCTCAGCAACCGGGGGGTTCCGCCCAGTCTTATGAATGCGCCGCACTGTCCGTTTTCTGTTTAACTCCTTCGAGCGAGGATGGAAGGACAAGACCGTGTTTCCAGCCGATAGACGGGGCCGCTTCAACCTTGATGAGGCCGCCGCGGAACTGCAGCTGGACGAGGAATACGTGGCATCGCTGTACAAACCGCTTCATTACACGTATGCCATGAGGGGACAGCGGTACCCGGCGGAGCAGGGTCGGACAAGCCGCCCTGGTTCTCTATCCTCATCGCGTGATCGCGTGTTCCCGCTGTACAAGAGAAACTACAAGCTCAATAGGGAGCTACGTGAGTTGAGTTACCGCCGCGTGACAACGGAATAGCCGCGCAACGATGCCCGCTAGAAAAGCCATTTGTTGAAGGCAGTTGAGGCCTCCCCGGTTGTCTTTAGAAGAAGGAAGAGGGAGTTTTGTACCTCTTGCGTGCCTGGCGCGCTCTTCAGATTAGTGCGTGCATCGTGTTTTGGGTGTGTTCGGCATGCAGCCCTCTGCTGGTTCGGTTTTGTGAAGTGTTTGTTGTTGTTGTTGTTTGTTTTCTCTTCTCCTTTTTGTGGTCGTTTACATTCATTCAACCTCTTTTGAAAACAAAAGCGACAAAGCGCATTTTTTCTTTGTTTTTTTTTCTGCCTCGATGGTGGACAGGGAGGGCTTGGTTTTGAGTTTCTCTCCTTGTCTACAGGTGATGGCAGAGCGAACGCGTTGTACGCGGGGCGGGGCAATAGTGTTCCCGTTCGAAGGGACGCAGAGCCCTCTTGCACGAGTACGTTACCCGAAACACGACCTTTGTGTGGTCTTGTCGAATAGAGAAGCGAGATGGATGCGCTTGATGCTGTTTTTTTTCTTCTCTACTCAAAACGAGCTCTAAGTTGTCTAAGCTATTTGGTTCTCTGTGCTTTACCTTTTGTGCGTATCTTTAGTGTCCTCTTCCAGTAGGCAAATTCGCATCTGCTCCTCTTTCCTTTTCCGGCTCCTCTGATCTTTTCATTTTAATCCATCTCCAATTGTTCATTGCTACAGAAGGTAATTCAATAAATGCATATCATTGCAGCTCTTTCGCATTCCTCTTTTTTCTCTCTCATTGTTGTACCCAATAGGTGCTCATAAGTATATATATATATATTTGGAATCAACTCCTAGTTTCCTAAAAGCGCCCTTTTCTAATCGTGAAACGTGCCAGTCGTAGTCGCTCGCTTTTCTTTGTTGACCTAAAAGGAGTTCTTTTCCATCTGCAGCTGAAAGCAGTGCGCCAAGCCCGCGCAGCCACGCATACATCCGCCTTCTTAGCTGTCTCCCGCATCTCATATATATATTTTTGCTCGAAATATCTTTTTAGGACGGAAAGATGATGCGATGGGCCGTTGATGTGACAGGCATCGACGTTGCCGAGGATCTGAAACGAGAGCAGACCAAGCACGTTCATGCGGACCCCCAAAGCATCCACAACGATTCGTGGCGCGCGACAGATGAGTGGCGTCCCAACACCACCGGTGACAATGACGAGCTGGGCGAGGTGTGGGTGCTGACGCGGGATGACATAGAAGATGCCCTGCTGGAGCGGGCCGCAGAGTCGGAGGGTATCTTCCGCCAGCTCAACGAAGCCTGCTCGGGATCGCCGACCTCGCTGCAGCGGCAGAACACCAGGGCACCCGGTGTAAATCTGAACGCGACCGTGACATATCGCAGCAGCATCCGGCTGAGTTCCCTGCACACCGATCGCATGGAGAGCAACAGCGTGAGCATGCTGTCAAACGACTCCGCCTTCGAGCAGCCGCCGTCGCGTGAGGTGCAAGTCTTTAGCACTTTTCTCAATGCGCAGGGGCAACGCACGAAGGTGACGCTGACGATGCCGCAGACGACCTACCGCGGCGTGGACGTCGTGACGGTGTTCCTGCAGCATGCTGTAGCCTCCAACGAGGTGCTCTCGCAGCGCTTCTCGACGAACCCGCGCCTGTACAAACTCTTTATCGCGGACGAGTACACAGGGGAGGAGGAGATGGCAGCCCAGCTAGACTTGGGTGCGCAGAACTTTTCCTGCTACGCCGTGACGCCGCTGCCAGCGGCGAACCTCTACCTCTTTCCGCAGCGCAGCGAGTTGCTGACCACGACGGCGCGGGACATCAGCCTAACAGTGCAGGTGCGTCCGCTCGAGTCGACCACCAACGCTGTGCAGCGGCAGTGCGTCGTGCCGGCTGACATGCTGGCGGAGTCGCTGGAGACCACCATCGGTAATCGATTCCCGGCGAATGGCATCATACAGGGCTCGCTGCGCATCGTCTACGGCCCACTAGAGCTCAACATCAACGAGTACTATAACTTTGGCCCGGGCTGCGGCCAACCAAATTGCCCGATCGCAGAGCGCACCATCCTTTCGCTGTTTCGGTTTGGTGTGCGGGAGGTGGTGGTGAATGGACGCGCCGTGGAGGAGGCCCCGACGGAGACGGTTTATGACTTGGCGGAGGACATTGTAATTGACATGAGCGTAGACGAAGCGACTTCCTTTCAGCAGTTTGAGGTGATCTGCATTAACAAGTACGGCGCGCGGCAGCAGCGTTTGCTGTGCGTGGATGGCGAGCACCTCTACACGATGCGGCCCAACGCGACGGAGACGATGCCGAAGATGACGGAGCGCGCCATCAAAGACGTGGTGGAGGTGCGTACCTTCCCGGACAAGCCGAAGTACATGGAGATTGCGTACTCCAGAAGCGCGCACACTGAGGAGGATCACTTTGAGTGCACCACGACGTACAACTGCGCCCTTCTGAACGAGAAGCTTCGCCTTGTACGGCGTGAGCTGCGCAAACGTGCGGCAGAGGAGGAGGAAACACAAGAGAAGAACGAGACAGCGGTGCAGCGTTTATTGGCAGGCCTACGGAATCGATGGTTCAAGGGAAACGATGGTGGCAGTAGGTGAGCGCTGGCCGGGCCATTTTTCTGCTGCTGCTTCCTTTTACTCTCCCTCCTTATTTTCCTCCTCGACATATTTGCTTCCGCTCTGCTTGTCATACATTTGGCTCTATGGTTTCCTTTACGCTTTTTTGTTTTGCGTGCTGCTGCGGTGGCGCGTGTCTGAGAAATATACAGATATGTTGCCATCAAAAGGAATGCTCGATTCTTTCCGGTGCGTTCGATGATTTGAATAGAGGCCGAAGGCCCTTCCCCCCCTCTCCTTTGTAGAAGGAGAAGTGCTGCACACATGTACGCACTCCTCTTACCTGACTGACTCTTCTGTGTGCGGATGGGGACGGTTACTCCTTTTATTTATTGATTTGCGGAACATGAAAGTAATTCTCACTCACTCAAATACACGTTGGCACATGCTTGGAGGCTTCTTTGCCTCTATTGCGAACGCCTTAAAAGAAGTTAAAGTGCTTCTGAGAAGATTGTTGAGATTTAAAAGCACTCAAAAGAACACAAACGCTTGTTTTTATTGGTTTTCCGTGAGCTAGGCACTTCGACGTTTTCCGATGCAGCGCCGCCTTCCGGATTGAACTGCTCCGCCTTGCAGTCTCGAAGAAAACTGAGTGGGCGTCAAGTGATGTGCCTTTCTGTGGAAAACAGGGCGCGTCGTCCCCCCCTCACATGCGTTGTGTGTGTGTGTGTGTGTGTGTGTTATGATTAGAGGGACCTCGCTTCCTGTGCCACTGTCTCACAACAATAATAATTGTTGCTCAACACATCGCTCATCTCATTATTTCTCATGCTCGTGCATCTTCTTCTCACCTCTTCTAAACGCTTCCCATGAAATGGAACAACGACTGCCGCTCCCAGAGAACAAACGCGGCTTCATCTCTCAACACTGAGTGATCCACAGAAGAAAAACCAAGAGCAGGGACGAAAAAAGTTGAGCTCATCTTCGCTGCACTTCTTCGTTATTCTTACAGCCTCCCCCCTCTTTTTAAAAGTAGGACCACATAAGTACGAAATACGTACATCTATATGTATATGCTCTAATGTTTATAAGCAGAACACTTTTGTCTGACTAAAACAAAAAACAAAGCAAAACAAGAACAGCCTTGTGCTCTTGTACGTGTGAGGCGGTGTTAAGGAAGCATCGTGCGCTTTGAGTATACGTAAGTATTTTTATTCATTTGTTAGTGATCTTTCTTTACTTTGACGCTTTCGTTGAACTACCAAGCAAATAAACATAGCACTACGAGACAAGGGACGTACGTGACGCTTTGGCGTTGACAGGCGGTGCATCAATATTTCTCCCCCCTCTTTTAAAACGAAAATTGTGTTTCTTTTTTTTTCCCTTTTCTGTGTTGACACCATCATCTCTTCTCTCTTGCCTTTCTTGCAGAGTAGTAAGTTCGCTACAGGCGTAAAATAAACTTGTTCAGAGGAGCAGCGCGTGTTTAACGCTCTTCATTATATTTTAATTGGATAGTTTTCATTATCTTTTTTTTTTCCTTTGGTTCATTTCGTGCAAATAAAGAAAGGCCGAAAGGATCATAAGTTCTACCCTCCAACACAGCACAAGTGACAAATAATCTCCAATATTAAAAAAAGCTGGCAGGAGGTGGTGGACAAGGCTGCGTTGAAGCGTAGGACAGCGCTGATTAAAAAAAAGGCCATTGACGGCAACCGTAGGTAACTACTATTTTCCCTTGCTTTGCTTTGTGTCCTGCGACTAAGTTTGCAGTCTTTCATTTGTGCTCTAAACTTTTAGTTAGACCCTTTTCTTTTTGTGTGTTCCCACTAACGTTATTCCACTCCTGTTTTTCTTTCATTCTTACTACTGGTGCCGTGCTTACTGAAGGTAGTGGCTTGAGCACATGCCGAACGCTCGCTCTCCTCCGTCTACGGAAAGCGTTACGCGGGATGACCCCAACGCCGATCCCCCAAGCCGCTCTGCATCCGTCATCACTCCCGCCGGACCGAACCGTGTCCGGCGTGCGGCCGCGTTTCTCGTCTCATTCGTTCGTCTCTCCAAGTACGGCCTCGGCGTTGTCCTTATTCTGTGTGTCACGGTGATCTGGGTCGCGTCATCTGAGTTCATTCAATATATCTTCGAATCGTTGGACTTCAACAAGCCGTTTTTCCTCACCTACTTCAACACCACAGGTTTTTGCCTATGGAACGCGGGCTTTCTGCTGTCATCGCAGTGGCGACGCACGCCGTGGAATGAGGAGTCGAGGACGCAGCCGGTGTGCATCGAGGATGCTCGGCTGGAGTCGAAGCCGGACCTCGAGGAGGAAGACGAGCCTACGGGGGGAACGGAGCCTGCCTCGCCGGAAGAAATCGGCGGCGCGCCGGGCGTTGGTCATCGCACCGGTTTGCCGCCGCCATCGTCGCCGAACAGGAACGCCTCGGTGAACATCACCCTCGCCTGTGCCGTCGTTGATGGAGATGTGCAAGGGGACGAAAAGCTGCCACCTTTGAATGGAGGTTGTTGCGGTGCGCCGGGTCGCAAGCACCACGGATCCGTCTCACCTCCTCTCCGGCGTAACGGCGCGCACGGAGCGCATGTAGCGCACACCAGAGAGCCGGTCTCGCCGTCTGCGCCAGGGCCGTTGCTGCCGCCCAATGCATCACGTGGATCCTTTACCAGTGAGCGGCATGGCGGTGGCGGTGGACCAGGGAACCGATTAGCCGACAACGACGACGTGGACATGAGGAGTGAACTCGGTGAGGCGAACGGCACGGTCGTCATGACGCAGCGGTGCATGGCAGATGAGTGCCGGGACTACTCTCTCCCCTCCTCCTCCGCCTCCAGCGCTCGCGAGGAGGTGGTGACGGTGGTGTTTACCGACGAGTACGACCAGTACGACGAGCGCGTGGCGAATTCGCGTGCGTCGCGTGCAACGCTGCACGGTGGTGGAGAAGGAAGATTGGCGCAGGGCATCGCAGAGCAACAGCGGGACGCGACGCGCCATTCAGGCGTCATTTCGCCTGAGCTGTTGGAGCAGGATCCGTTAGAGGGGCCTCACCCTCGCCGCTCGCACAAGCGCGCGCGTCAGCAGCGCATCTTGCGTTACTCCCTCCGACGAATTTGGACGTGTGCGCTTTGCTTCTGTCCGTTGTGGTTCCTGGCCAACTACCTCTTCAACCTCTCCCTCTCCATTACCTCTGTCGCATCCAACACGGTGCTGAGCTCCACCTCGTCCATTTGGACGTTGCTCCTGTCCTACGTGATGCTGCGGCAGAGGGTGGGAATTCACCGCATCGTGGCGGTGGCGATGTGCGTGAGTGGCTCCATCATGGTCGGGCTGGCCGACAAGGACGCCACCGGCGGGAACAACACCATTGGCGGCGACATCGCGGCTCTTTTGTCCGCCTTCTTCTACGCCGCCTACACCTCCGTCCTGAAGTGGTACCTGCCCGACGATGAGCGCTACTCCATGGGGATGGTGTTCGGGGCAGTGGGTGCGCTGAACTTCGTTTTTCTCTGGCCGGGGCTGCCGATCTTGAGTGTCACCAAAGCTGAGCCTTTCGCCTGGCCGACGGGGCAGCAGCTTTGGCCGTTGTTTGTTAACGCTCTCGTCGGAACGAACCTCAGCGATGTGCTGTGGGCGCGCAGTGTGGTCTTGACGTCGCCAGTGGTGGCCACATTGGGCCTGTCGCTGACGACGCCGCTCGCCATGGTGGTGGACGCCATCTTCAAACACGCCCACTTCAACGGAATCTACATTTCTGGGGCTGTCCTTGTGATGCTGGGCTTTTTGTTGGCAAACTTGCCGATTGAAATTAACTTACGTGTTTAAACGACGAAGTAAAGCAGAAGAGCCTGGTTGATGTGGCTCCGACGAACGTAACTGGTGTTTCCCTCGACGTGTTTCTTTTCTTCTCCTTGTCTTTCCAGCAGCGTGTCTGTGCGTTCTCTGGATTGGTGAGACGGCGGCATGCATTACTGCGCCGGTGTGTGCGCCACGCGAGCTCCTTTCAAATAATCTTCCCGATGCCGCTTCTGCATTCGTTGAATTAAGTGCTTTTACCTTCTTGATACTCTCGTCAGCCTCTGCGGGCTGTCAGAGCCTTTTTGTTGATCACCCGTGCGTACTGGCACAACTCCCCTATGTCTTTTGCTTTCTTCTCTTTTCTTGTTGAGTTGTTTTCACTCATACGTTCAACCAACAATCAATAAAAGAAAGCAGGAAGGAGCCGTACGGCAGACACGTTGCAACGAGACGGACTCCGTGCGTGTGATTGCCCTCTTTGAGCTATTGGGGTGCTTCAGACCGCTAAAAAAAGATGCGAGAAGGAGAGAGCGGTGAACTCCGCGGATAGAAGTATGTCAGCTGCATCTTCGGCCCTCCGCCGCAGCACGTGAGGCGGGCCGTTCTTTTGGCTGTCTCTTTTCTCTTTCGTTCTGCTTCGCTCACTACCTCTTCACTCTCCCCCTCTTTTTGTTTTCCTCTCCGACGCTCTTCCTCCTTTTACGGGCCCTCAAAAAGAGAAGTCACGCCGCGAACGCGGTTTTAAATGTTTTTCGCTTCTTTTATTACCGTGTTGCCGCTCAAGAGCATCTCAGAAGAGGAAGAATAAAATCAAGCAACCACAACCACAACGGCATGCTCGAGCTGTGCACAAGGCCTGCCCCAGGGTTTTCAACGGGGTGCCTTCTCGCACCGCGAGGGTGGACTTTCGATGTCGCCTCACACTACGTCGTGCACTCCTGCAGAGCTGCAGAGACGCATGCCGAAGGCAGAGGAGCAAATCATGAGGTCATCAGCGTTGCAACTCGCACCGATGATGGTGACAAACTCCCGGTAGGCAGTTCCAGCAACACCGCCCGTTTTGAATACATGATGGGCACGCAGGCTGGTGCTACACTCTACGTCACGGAGCTTTTCGTGCCGCGTCAGGAGACATTTGCGAGCACGTCACCTAAAGCGGCGCTGTCATCGTCGTGGAGCGCGGAACGCATCCAACGCATTCTTCAGCAACGTGTCTGCAGGAGGAGTGACGCAGATGAACCGAGCTCTGATCCTTCCACGCTGCAAACACACGATCCTTCTGCCACGGAGGCGTGGGTGGTCGAAGTTGGAGCTCAACCGGCGGACTGGACAGATCGTGACGGTGCGGTCGCAATCGACGAGCCGCTGACGTCGTCCCTCTCTCTTTACGATATTCTTCGCCTTTTCTCGCACATCTTTGTGGAGGTCGTGTGGGTAGGCGCAGGAGGGAAACCGGAGGTTTCTGTAGCCGATACAGTGCGGTGCATCGTTGCCGATCTTGAACGTCAGTACCACACCCCTGTGTTGAGGCTAGACGCCTTCCGCTGCTTCACGCAACGGTCATCCGATGCCGCTGCTACCACATCGACGTCATCGAATAATGCTGCATACAACACGGCGGAGACCACCAGAGGTGCCACTATCATCACGCAACTGCGCGAGCCGTGCGCACCTGCGATTCTGGCGGACACTGAGTCGTCGCACGTCAGCGCCTTGTGCTCTACCTGTCTCTACAGCGCTACAGGAGGTGCTTTTGTGCAGCTTCTGCTGCCGGATGCTACGCAGGCGCGCGACCCCGCTCCGCCGTCACGGGGATGCGGTACGCACCGTTTTTTCATTTGCGGACCAGACGCGGCAGGGAATCAGCGCGGCGGCGGCCCAAGGGCCGAGGTGTCATTGAAAGCGATTGCTACAGCCACGTCTGGTATGTGCAATCTCCTGCAAGATCAGTTGCGTCTGACCTGGGAGGGTCTTTCTGTGGCCGCCCCCGCTCCTTACCCTCAACGAGACAGGGAGGGCGCCGAGGGAGACGGCGCAGAGACGGTGGCAGTTGCCCTCGCGACCCTTGCGCTCGACCCGCTTCCCACCCCCACGTCTCTGTACAGCTTTTCCTCCGTTGAACACGCCTGGGAGGCACACGTGGCGCGGTCGATGACGCTAAAAGAGAAGGGCGACAAGGACACAAGACGGTGGAGGGAATGGAAACTGCAAAAGCTGCCCACGCCCCCTTCTCCAAGCATCAGTGAGCTGAGTAGGATCATGGACGAGGCAGAGATGCAGCAGGTGGACCTAGACAATCCTTTCATCACAGCAGCAGAGCGGGCCATGCTCTACGCGGCGGCCAGCAGCGGGCAGCCACCGATCGCGCCACGCTGCTCCACGTATCTTCTCCGTCTTGTAGCGGCCCCGCAACACGAGCCCCTCCACACATCACAGGACACGGCGGGGAGAGAGAACAACAGCGAGGGCCGTGGCCGGGAAAGCCTCTCAGACGAGTTGTGCCTCCTGCAACTGCACGCTCCGCGAGTGCAGAGTCGGCACGCCGTTGTCGTGTGTATGCAAATCCCGGCTGCCTGGCGCGAGGCTGCCGCACGTGAGGAGAAGCCGGCAGAGATGCCAACACCCGCGAAAGAAGACAACAGCGACAGCGTCTCAAGGTTGTCGTACCCGCACGCCACCTCCCGCTGGGCCGCCGCGTTAAGCAGCTCCTATCGGCTCGCCTCCTACACCCCGTCGCTGTGGCTACCACGCGATGTCGGTCGGGGTGCGACGAGTGGCGTGTGTGGTCGGTCTGGCCGCCTCGTGCTACACGTTCCCGCAGGAGACGCACGGTACGAAATTGTGCAGCTCGCCCCTGTAGCTGCGAAGTCGTTTGCTTCATTGGGCTCCATCGCCGCGTGGGTGCAACGAGAGGACGACTGGAAGAGTTGCTCGACTACATGTCCGTTAAAAGATGGACCTGCCTTCGACCAGGTGGGTGCGGTGTGGACGCTGATTGGCGATGGTCGCAGCGCTGCCGCGTACCTCGAGGATGCGCTGATGGAGTACATGTACGACACCGGCAGCAAAAACCTCAACAACGTCCACCAACCGAGTCAGCACGCGCAGCAACCGGGGGTGTTGTGCATCCGTAAGAGGCAGCGGCAGAAGGGGAGGGTGCTGACCGCGTCTGGACAGGCAACCGCGGCTTCGCATTTGGGGTTGCAAGAGGTCTGCTCCGCTTGGGTAGACGTCGGTGCGGCCCACCGGCTGCTGTTGCGCGTGCGAGACGTGGGCGTTGGCGAGGTGCTGGTGACGGAGGCCTCGCTCGTCGGCCCCCATACAGAGAAGACGACAACGAGATCTGCCGACGAGGGCGAGGCGACAGAGGCGGAGCGCGTCAGCCGTGCGGAGGAGGAAGCGCTGGAGAGCTGGGTGGAGGGGATTGCTGCATCTGCGATTCAAAAGAACCTCCGTTAGTTTCTTTCCTCGTCGCGTGGAAAGGAGACAGCGGAATCCCTGAAGGATTGGGGTGGTGGCTCGAAAAAGGAAGGGGACCGTTTTGAAGCTCACCAGAGAGGAAAGGAAATGACGAAGAGGCTACGACGGAGAGCAACAACTGCGGCTGTTTCACGTTTTTTGATCCTGCGTAGATCAACGGGCTTTGCGTTCGCCTTCTTTGTTGCTGCTGAGCCACACACTACTACTACTACTACTACTACTACTACTACTACTACTAGTAATGACCGAAAATAGTTTTCGTGGCACTCTCTTCCTCTCCTCTTTTTCTTTTAAACCAAGCACGCATCTATCTCATTAACTCTGTCTCGCTCACAGTAGTCAAAAGGAAGCAAACAACGAAGAAACTGCGTTCCAGCAGTGCTCCGCTTTCGTGCACGTTTCTCTGCCTGAAACACTCAATTCAACACCTCAGCGCTTACGCACGTTGCTGAGGCACACAGAAGAAACCTCTCAAGTCTCTTCTGCCTAGAACAATTCGTGTTCTGATCAACAATACTGATATATATATGTATATATCTTACTTGCGACTCCCCCTCTCTTTTCCCTTCACCAACACACTACAGGATCCACACGTAACACGTCAGGAAGTACTGTGGACAAGCCGTTGCAGTCAAGAAAGGCTCGAACTTAACGTGTGTGTTTTTTTTTTTGTTGACTACACGAGCCAGCGTAAGAGAGTTGTCTCAGCACTTTGGACGTCGGCGTTTGCTTTTCACGCTCTTTTCGATCGCCGCTCATTTTTATTGCTACTCTTGTTTTATTTTTTGTCTTCTCTGTTACTTGAAAGTTGCCTTATCGAAGCATAACGGCGTCCTCGATGCTACCCGCAGCGCCTTGTGTTTTGCACTCCTCCGCCCGCGCGCTGTTTGCGCAGGAGTGCACGCATGACACCCACTACCTCACGCACAGGGGCGACCTGTACACGGCGCTCGTTACAGGAGGCAATCGTTTGCTCATGCTCAAGAATGGCAGCGTCGTAGCGCAGAGCGGAGAGCTGTTCGATCTTGCAGTGCCTTATCAAAAAAACGGCGGCGCAGACAACACCGGTTCTAAGACGAACGCACCCCGTGCCGTAGACAGTACAGCGACTTCTGCCCCTGCGTGGATAGCGCCGTGCGTGTACGCCGTCAGCATTTGCCGCTTCACGGACGATGTGCTACGCATCGCCGTCGCGACCACCGCAGGGATCTTTGTTTTTGAATTCGACGACGCCGGGGTGCTGTGGCAGGACACACGGCCGTCGTCCTTCTGGCGCACAACCGACCGTGACGGCGAGGACGGCCCATCTGGATCTGGCTCGCTGGCAGTGCCGGCCAGCAATGCGTTGCATTCCTCCGCTGCACCGCCGCCACTGGGGCTGCGCAGTACTGCCACCTCCACTGCCGGTAGTTCGTCTCCTCTTGCCGCCAACTCCTCTAGAGCCGATGCGCATCCGGAGAGGCATTCTGGTATGGCGGGCCGCCTGCGTTGGCGACGCGTGGCTTTCAGCCTCGATTCTTCTTCACAGCGACGTTCCACGGCGGAGAACACCGCAGCCCGCGCCAACGGTGCGGCGTCGCCTCTCTATGGTCGGTCTACCCCTTCCGTCTTGTCGTCGCACACCACTGGAGCGACAGGTACCACCGTTAACGGTGCGGAGGACAAGCCTATCTTCGTTGCGCCTGTCCGCGTTGCAGCCCCCGCACGGCCCTCCGCCGTACACGCGATGGATTTCATTAGCGAGGCGGCGCTGTGTGTCGTGCTGGAGACGGAGACCGTTTTAGTGATGCTGGGGAACAGCAGTGCGACGGCTGCGCCGAGCGGTCTGTACGGGGCAGGGGGTGTGACGGCCGCCACCCTGCGCGTGCCGGACCGCGTCGTCTGGCGCTCACTGGGTGCGTACCGCAGCCTTGCGGTGTGCCATGTGAATCACCACGTTGCACTCGCCCTCGGTCACTCTTCCATGGTCGTCTTCCCCTCTCGTGCTCTCACGATGGATGGAATGAACAGCAGTACCGGTCTAGCCGGCGACGATGACGGCGGGCGGGCCAGCGCCACCTTCTCCACCGCCACCTCCTCTTTCTTCGCGACCAATCCAGCCTCTGGTGAGAGTTCCGCCAAGTACTTGCCGACCACCATCGCGAGCGCCATGCGCGGCGTGCTTGGTGACAGCCACAGCTCCAGCATCGTTCCGACCCCCGCCTTCTCTCCTACGAGCCACCCCATGTCCGTGCCTGCGCTCCCGGGGGGAGCCCTTTCCCAGCTCCTTCCTCCTCTCGCATCTCCGGACGGCAAGGCCAGCGCCGAGGCAGCGCGGCAGCCGTGCATTACACTCGCCAAGCAGGGACTCACCGCCTCCGTCGGCATTTACCACATCACCGACCTCCGCTGGCACCGCGTGTCGTCGCACACGCTACTGTGCGTCACCTGCTCCCACCCACGCGGGGAGTCGTCGTACATGATGCTCTACACCGTGCAGTCGCTCTGCACGACGCGGCGCTACACGAATGTGATGGAGGAGCACGCCGATGGCGGGTGGGGCCTCTGCCGCGGCGGCTACGACGGCGACGGCGTAATGACTGCGACTGCGACCGGCAACACTGCCGGGGCTAGTCGAAGAGCATCGGAGAATCTCGTGCAGCTCGTACCGGCGGGTGTGATTGCCTTGACATACACGTCCACTGCTCCTTCCGCCGGTCCCACTCCGCGCGCCGGCGACGCTGCCGCCACAATGATGAGGACGGCGAAGGCGGCCGCCACAACACCGGAGCAGTTCGCGCTGTCCGGCAGTGCCACCGCGGCGGCCACCTGGGGCGCAGCACAGCCGCCGTCCGTCGCGGAGATACACACGAGCCTCGTGCCAAACCTCTCCCGCTCCGTCGAGGCAAACTCGATGAGCAGTCGAATGGAGTTTCTGCACGTGGAGGAGGACGGCACCGTGCGCACCTCGAGCTACTCCTTCGGCCGACAGAAGCACGCGAGTTTCGCAAAGCAGCGGGCGATGGGGATGGCCTGCACGGAGCTCCTGCAGCCGCTGCTGCACTTTTACGGCGCGCTGGCTTGTGTGACGGTGCTGCCGACGTGGCGGACACGACCGATCGAGCTAGGGCACCACACCGGCAAGCAGCCGCAGGCGGTGGAGGTGCTGCTGAACGCGTCGCGTCGCTACCGCCTTGTTCTTCGCTTCGCAAATGGCGTGGTGCTGTCCGCTATGGCTGACCTGTCGGCAGCGGTGTACCGCGTTGAGTGCTATCTAGCCCTGGGACGTGCCTCGCTGCTCTCTCTCCGACCCATCTCCCCGATGCCAGAGCTGAACACCGAGGACGCTGCGGACGGGGAGGTGACTCAGACGGCCATCGGCACGACAACGGTGTTGCTGGTTGGTACGCTCGCTTTTCCGGCCCCGAGTTCGCCTCCTGTGGGGGCGCCGAAGCGGGTGCGCACAGCGTCGTTGTCGTTGAACACGGTAGGTGGGGCGGATCGACAGCGGCACGCAAGGTCGTCGGAGACTTCTCGCGCGTCTTCCGCCTCCTCGGCCACGTCAGCCTCGCGCTCCCGCTCGACAAGCCCAGCCGACGCAGCCGCCGCCGTACATCCTCTACCAACTCTTTTTCCACCTTCGTGGAGGACAACCGCCATGGCTGACTCCGTCGTCACAACTCCCGCACGCAGGGTGTGGGGCGTGGCGCTACTGCAGGTGGAGCCGTCCGGCTTGCAGGCTCGTGTGCTGACAATCGCTCCGCTGACTGCGGTGAAGGTGGCCGGTGTGACGGATGTGGAGGTTGCGGTGCCGCCGGGGACAGCAGAAACAGCCAGAGCGCAGAAGTGCGACGCTGCTGCGCCATCCATGGCAGCCACCGACAAGGCGGGGCAAACCACCCCTGCAGCCGATGGCACCGCCGCGGTTGGCGAGATGGATGTTGCGCATTTTATGGCGGCCAAGTGCCCAGAGAAACTCAAGTTTATTCCTGCGCTGCTGAAGGCCACACAGCAGGACGCGGGGAAACTGTTAGCGCAGCTCATCGCCAAGTACGGACCGCTGGAGACGTCCCCGGATGCGGTGCGCGGCAGCACGGAAACGAAACCGCTGGAAAGCAACGCGGAAGCAGCGTCGTCGGCTCCCCCCACGGCACCAACCAACGGCGCAGCGCCTGCCCTTCCCATCCACTTCTCCAGTCCCTCAGTGATCCGCAGCGGGTGCGTGACGGAGGATGGCGAGGTGGTGCTTCTCCTTACGTCTCCGAGCGATCAGGCAGGCCTCGGTGCGGATGGGAAAACGAGCTGCGCAGCTCCGGCCGCCATCGTGCGGGTCCGGGCGCCCTGTCTGGAGCCTTTTGCACCGGTGCAGAGGCTCGTAGCGGCCGGCAGCGCACAGGTACCGTTTGTGCCGATCTCGGCGACGTACATTGCTCTCCCTGCGGTGCTGCAGCAGCGTTGGTGGCCGCCAAGCTCGACGGCGACTTCTTCGCCGCCGCTGTGTGCGTCGGCGGAGGCCCGAGACGTCTGCACCGCCTACCGCCTGTGCTGTCGCATCTCCGCTCGACTACAGGCAGCGACGACGGTGCAGTGCGACCTGGTGGGCAGAGACGCCGCCACTCCCGACCCGTACGTGCGTGTGCGCAGCCCGCTCGCGCCGGAGGGGAAAGGAGGGGCGAGTCTGACGGCGCTGCGCTACCTTCCCTTTCCAGAGGACGTGAGGGCGGCCACCGCAGCCGCAGGACACGCGTCATGGGCAGCGGCGTCGATGCGGATTGAGGAAGTAAAGGGGGCGTTGCTGGTGAACAACGATGTAGTGGTCGGGGTACTCTGTCACGGCAGGTCTCTTTCGGCTCACAACGGTGCCGCCGCCGCCCCACCACCCTCTTCCGCGAAGCCGTCGTCCCCGGCGGTGGATGGGTCGAGTACGCGCCCAACTGGTCTTCTTTATTTATACGGCTGCCCCGCTGTGCAGTCTTTGGATGCTGCTGCTGCTGCTGCTGCTTCTTCATCTTCTTCTGGTGCGGCGCAGGCAGGCAGCGAAACGACTCCTTTCAAGAAGAGCGTGTCAGAGCGTGCAACGGCCCTTCCGTCTGCGGCCTTCGTGTTAGAGGCCACCCTGGCAGGGGTGGAGGCGTTTTACCTTAGCACGAGTGGGGAGGTGGTGGTGCTGCGCAGGCGTGGCACTGCGGTGGCAATCGACGCAAAGCAGAGGAGTTCGACAACGAAATCGGCAGGTGCCGCAATGGACGGTGACGCTGCTTCCTCGCACGGCCTTCGGTTTGAGCGTTGGCTGCGTTGCTTTCCCGATAGCAGCAGTAGCAGCGACGGCGACAGCACACCACGCAAGGGCCCTCCCAATCCTGCCACGTCGTGTGCGACGGAGGCACTTAAAGAGGAGACTGGAAATGGTTACTCCTACCTGCTGGATCCGACCTGGTGCCCGTCGTGCAGCCCCACGACGCGCAGCATCACCGGCGAGCCGGCAGCTGTGACGGCTCTCACGATCATGGAGGTCGCCGGCGCATGGGAGGCGAACGCAGTGGGGTTGTCACAGGCAGCGAAACTCACCAGCGGTCGTGCCGCCACCCGACCAGTTCTCTACGCCATGTCAGACAACTCCTTTATTCGGCTTCGTCAGGTGCCGCTGCGCAGCAGTCGCAGCGATCTTGAGCGGCGGCCCATCGCTTCCACAAATGCCGGCAGTGGCAGTGGCAACGGAAACCCGGGCCGCTCCGCCGCCCTTTCCGGGATGCCGCAGTACCACCCAGACGCCATCATGCAGCTCATTGGCATGGCCCAATGGTCCGTCCTCGCGAAGGTCCTCACACTCGTTTTGAGCTCCGCGAAGGCGGCGCTGGCGGCGACGGCGGCCAATTCGACGACGAAGACGGAGTCGTTGCGATTTCTCTTCGCGCAGCCTCCTGACGAGCTCGCGCGGCGGCTGTGCACCTCGGCCGTCTCTCGCGGCTTCCATGGCCGGCCGCAGGTTGTGCAGTACGACGATGCGCTCCGTTGCGTAACGCCGCCTCGGCTCTCCGCGGCGGCGCTGCAAGACGACGTGGAGACCTCGCCTGCCGCAACAGCGGCCAGCAGCAAAGCAGCGTCCGCCGCCGCCGCTGCCCTCCGTTTGTACGACCTCACCGCCACCTGCGGCAACCTCTTCGCGGAGCTCACCAGCGTGCTTCCGCAGGTCACCCTCACCGGACTCACCAGCCAGGAGCAGCTGAATCTGCTGTGTATCCTGCAGGCGCTGCGTGACACCCTGCCCCTCAGCCGCAGCGTCGACGAGGCCGCCGCTCGCTACCTCTTCTTCACCCGTCTCATGAGCCTCGGACGCCGTTTGCGGCTGCCGAACATTGACACCGCGGCCGTCGGCGCCGCCGCTGCCGCTGCTGCCGCCATCCCCGGCGTGCCGATCAACTCGGTGCTCTACTTTGAGGTGGGCCGCACCGCCACCCGCACCGTGTCGACAGCGGCCTATCTGTGGGCTGCCATGTCAGACTCTCAATCGACGCTGGTGTCGCTTCTGTTTGATAAGACAACCGCCATGTACCTCGACGGCGGTGTTGGTGCGGTCGGCACGTCGGACCTCGGCCCAAGCGAGATTACCTGGGAGCAGGTGGAGCAGTCGGGTGCCGCCTTCTGGCTGCGCTCGGCGGCCGATCTGCGTGCCATGGCGGACCGCGTAGCGCGACATCAGTACCAGCGCACGAAGGACCTGACGGCGTGTGCGCTGCTGTACTGCGCTGCGCGCAAGGTCGGCACCCTGGCAGCGCTTGCGAAGGCGCAGAACAACACCCGCCTGCACGCCTTCTTCAGCCGCGACTTTGCGCACGATGCGCACCACCGCGCCGCCGCCTCTGCGAACGCGTACGCAGCGATTAGTAAGAACCTGCCGCAGTACGGCGCCGCCTTCTTCTTGCTCGCTGGCGATGTGCGGAGTGCGGTGCAGGTGGTGCTGCAGCGCTGCCGTGATCCTTTTCTCGCCTTGTTCGTTCTGCGAGCCGCGGGCGAGGTGTCAGAGGAGGTGCCAGGGCGAACAGTTGGGCCTCAGATGGGGGTGAACGTAAACGGTAGCAGCAGTAGTACGAGTCATACGAGTAACAGCAAGAGCGCTGCTCGGAGCACCGGTACGCCCGCCACGTCCACCGCAAGTGCAGGCCCAGCGGCCCAGCAGCAGCGCAACGAAGGGCAACCTGAGACGCTGCTGCAGTGGTACGTGCGGCAGCGCGCCGCCGAGGTCGACGCCTGTGGCCCGCTCGATATGTGGGAGACGGCGTGTTTGAGTTGGATGGACGTCACACCGCAGACTTCGCCGGCGGTGGCGGTGCAGCGACGCATTGCAGCACTGCAGCGCATCGCCGCCCACCCCACCGCCCACCCGGAGGCCCTCTGCGCCCTGCGGTACGCCCGTGACGGCGTGGCCGCGCTGGCCTACCGCGGCGCTCGCTTTTTGTCCCCCGCGAGGGAGGTGGTGTGCTTGCTGCGGCTTGGCCGCTACTGTCTGGCCCATCGATTAAACCTCAACGGCTACCTCCACTACCGCGACGCGGAGGGGCTGCTGTGCGGCCTGCGGGCAGCGGCGGCGCAACAGAAAGAGCTGACGGCTGGAGGTGAGATGGCAGGGGTGACGTTTGGGCAGGGCCTGCACAGCGGCAACGTGCGCCGTCCCCCGGCTCCAGCGAAGATAACCGCGGATATCAACACGGGCACGCTGACCTTCCGCGGGTTCGACGACAGCAGCGATGACGACGACAACCGTTTCGTCCACAAAGCGAGTGGCGGTGCTTCGAGTTCGACGCAGCGAGGAAAGCGAGACGCAGAGGATGAAGACGAGAACGCAGAGGTATTCGTGCTGAGCGACGAGGCGGTCGCAGCGGTGCAGGCGGAGATGCAGTACGCCTATCTTCGCACCGGGACGTTGCACGAGGCGAGCGGTGGTGCGCAGACAACTATGTCATCCTCGTTGTCCTCCTCCTCCTCCTCCTACGAGGACGTTCTCCGACGCATGTTGTTGTGCTTCACCTCTGCCTCCTCCTTCATGTCGACCTCCAGCGTCACCTTGGCGGATGGAGCGGCGGCAGCAGCGATGCACGCGGCGGCCACTACAACGACGTCGACGGTGCCGAGTGCGTCTTCCTCCGTTGGCAGCCCGCACCTGCCGTTTCAAGATTTGCTGACGCAGCTTCTACGTCGGCTCATCGCGGACTTGCCAGACGGGCCGCCCGCCGCGACGGAGGTAGCCGTCTCTTCTGTTTCTATTGTCGGCGCTGCCGGCGGTCAGGCGTCGTCGACGGCCGCAGCGGAAGAATCACCGCCGCCGCCAACCACATCCAACGCCACCGTCGACTCTCCTCTGCAGCGTGTGCCGACGTCGGCGCCTCTCACGGGTCCTGCAGGCGCAAGCCGAGCGGTGCTGAACGGCAGCATGCGTGAACCGATGAAGTGCGCGGCGGAGGGGTGGTACTCGCTCTGCATCCCACTTTTGCATCTGCTGCTGAGCAAGGTGGCCCTGCAGGAGGCGAACTACCTCGTCCTGCTGAGTCTGCAGCGCATCCCCGTCTCCACTGAGGGCGTCCTCGAGGCGGCGGAGCAGGCGGGGTTGCTGCGCGATGCCTTTGAACGCGCCACGCAGAGAGCCGCCGCCACCGCCCCTTCCTCTTCCGCATTCTCCGCACACGCCACAGAATCTGCAGCAGCCACAGCGCCGTCCCCGTGCACAGGGAGGCAGTCCCCGCTATACATGCCTCTCATCGCCTTCTTCATGTTGATGGGGCGCTACGTTGTGCGCCACTACAAGGAAGCCTGCGAGGCGGAGGAGGAGCGGCAGCGAGGCGGTGCCGTGCATGATGACCGCCGGGGTAAATGGAAGGCGAACTACACCGCGGATGGCAGCAAGGACGACACACAGAAGAGCAGCGGTGACGACGAGACGAGGGCCGGCGACGATCCGGTTCATCAGAACGTGTTTGAGGCTCTTATGGCAGTTGCCGCGGCGGCGGAGAAGTCCCAGTCACGGAGCGGACCCTCGTCTCCTGGGGTGCGCGACGGCCGTCGTCTACCAAGCAACCTTTTCAAAGGTGAAGACGGCGGCTCGAGTGCGATAGAGGGCGCGGATGACGAGGACCAGCTGCGCGACGGCGGCGGTGCGGCCATCACAGAAGCCGCGCACGTTGCTCTGCTGCTTTCCTGCTGTCAATCGCAGCTGCAGCTCCGCCTGATGGAGCACCTGCGGCACCTCGCACGGGCCGAGGTGCAGACGGAGGTTCACACCCCGACGACACAGCGCGCGCTGGACGCCGGTGTACTCTACCCAGAGCCCCTCTCGCCCGTCGGGAAGGCAATGCTGGTCCAGCGACGCATTCTGCTCTCGGCGATGCTGCTGGACGTGACGGCGCAGTGGGGTGCCCTCGCTGAGGAGACGGTGCCGCGACTTTACGCGGCGCTGCCCCGCTGCGCACCGGGGCCGCTGACGGACCCGAACGGTGTGTTTTTGGAGGTGCGCTTCGATGTGCTGCGCATGCGTGCCGTGTTGATGACGCTGCTGGCCAGTCCTCACGGCATGACAGAGGCGGCTGCCGTGGCGGCCACATCGGAAGGGGCGGCCGGGGACACGACGGACCCGGTAAGCGGCGAGCGGCCGGCGATGTTCTCCGATGCGCAGTCGAGCGGTACTTCTCCTCCTCCCCCTCCCAGTAGCAGCAACTGCGGCAATAATGACGACGGTGACCGGCAGCTCGCGTCCACCACGATGTGGTTGGCTGAGAACACGGTGATGTTGCTGGAGCTGTGCACGACACAGTTGGAGCTCCTGTGGACGCTGCCCTCGTTGGCTCTGACGCAGTGCCGGCAGCTGGCCGTCCCCACACGAGCGGCTCTGCGTCTTTTGCGCAAATCCACCGCATCACACAGCGCGGCGCGGAAGCTGCTGGAGAGCATGCTGCGGCCCGGCAGTGAGTTTTCTCCAGTTCTGGCGCAGCGCAGTCATACCGCGCCGCTGACAGCGGAGTCCTCCCCCGACTCTCCGCTGGCGCGGGCATCGACAACGTGGTTGGCGGAGACTCGTCATCCCTCGCCCGACCGTGCACGCCGCACGGACGACGAGACCGGCGAGGCGTACTGCCCTGCGCTGTCCTTCCTGCAGCTGGCGTGGATGCGGCGCCACCACACCCACGCCCTGCTCCGTTGGCTGCTGCTCGACGTTACGCTGGACATGGGCCGCGAAAGCGGGCAGCGCCCTTTGGTGACGGACCGGCTGATCCTGACCCAGCACCACCACGCTGTCACCGGGGTGCAGTTCGACCTCTCCAGCTGCGACAGCGTTGTCTGCACGACGGAGGCGGGTACGTCGGTCGGCCACGGCTTCCGCGAACTGCTCGCCGGCGACAACGAGGAGGCCTTGTGGAGTCAGTCGACGGAGCGCAACCTCGCCACGGCGGCCTTCACGCTGGGGCTCACGGCGCAGCAGGCACGCCTGCAACTCGCCGCGGCGCACCACGAAGACGCCCACACGCCGGAGGTCGTCGCGGCACTCGCGACGAAGGCGGTGCTGGAGAGTCGGCCACGGTGCGCCGTCGCCACCAACGCCATGCCATCTAGCCATCCTCACCTACCCTTCTTTCTCGCGCGGCACCGCGATGGACATCTGGACCTCTATCCTTTTGCCTCACAGGAGTGCATTGCCAACTTCTGCTGTGCGCTGCGCCATGGCCAGGGAAGCGCGGCCGGTGGCGACGGTGGTGGCGGCGGTTCCGCTGTTGCGGGGGGCGCACATGCGAACCTGAACCCCCGCTCGTGGGCCGCGTGGGGTGTGGGGACGTCCGGCGGCGCCGCACTGTCGGGGGTGTCTGCTGCTGGTGGCACTGCCGCACACGCGTCGCATTTGCCCGGTTCGATGCGGCGGATGGAGCGTCACGCCGTCACGCCCGTCGCCTTCTCGCCGAACGGGTACATCATCGCGACAGGGCTGTCGGACGGGTCGGTGGCCGGGTGGCGCTTCGCGGCTGCCGCGGTGGAGAACGCGCCTGCGTTCGTGTTTCCACAGCTATTCGCGCCGTACGGCATCCGTGGCTGTACCTTCTGCGGTGACCGCAGCTCGCTGCTGGCGGTGGTGGGGCTGGCGTGGGAACCGCACCCGCACCGGCGCGGGCGCGTGAACGGTGGGGCGCGGCCGGCAACCACGCCGGGGATCGCAACAACAACCGCCGCACGAGCCGCCGCCGCATCCCCGCAGCCTGGGACCTTCACAAGTTCCTTCACGATGTCCTCCGTCGTCTCCACCGCAGCGTCTGCAGGGCGTGCTACCGTGATGTCGTCTCTCGCCACGGCGGGGGAGTTGGTCGGCGAGGTTCAAATCCTCGACACCCTGCTCGAAGACAGGGCGGTGACCGCGCGCTGCGCCCTCCCATTTGTGCCGTCGTACGCCGTGTTCCTGACGCCGCTGCGGGCGGTGCTGATGGTGTCGACGGACGGGCTGATGGCCACCTTCTCGCTTCCCACTGGCCGCCTGGCGGTGATCGGGACGGACAGCCTGACGTCTGTGCTGACTTCCTTGCTGGGGCCTTCGTACGAGGGTGGGCCTGCTGCTGCTGCTGCGGCGGCGGGGGCCGCCACCGCCTCCACCGCAGGCAGAGTGGATGGCAATGCGGTGTGCGTCACGTGTGTGGCGAAGAGCGCGTACGACCCTCTCGTGGCGCTGGGGACGTCAAAGGGACTCGTGCTGCTGCTCCACCTGCGGCACATCAGCGCCGCGATGCGGGAGGCGGAGCGGCGAGTCAGCGAGGAGGGCGAGGACGTGTTTCTCTACTACCCACCGGCGGCCAGCAGCGGTGTGGGAAAGCGCGAAGCCAGCGCCATAGCCTCCACGCCGACGAGCGCGACGAGCCGTGCGGCGGCGGAAACGGCCCCGCCGGTGATGGGGACAGAGTTCATGCAGCGGCTGCTACCGGCATCGGTGCTGACGGAGGCGACGTGCATGCAGGTGGCCCCGCAGGTGCACAGCCGCAGCGCGGTGGAGGATGTCGTGTTCAGCCCGTCCATGCTGCTTGCGGCTCTGCGGGACGGCCGGGTGATGGCGTCTGCGGTCATCGCCCAGGCAACACGCACGCGCTTGACAGCGGGGCGGAGCGTGTCGGTCGATTTGCTCGAGGCTGCGAAGAACGGGGCGTAGGCGGCGACAACCTGCGTATGTGCGTGTGGTGCTTTACAGTATTCAATATTTGCTGTTCAACCCTTCCTTTTTAATCCGTGGTTGAACTCTTGTAGTCGCCTCCGTGGTGGTGCCGTCGACGATCATGAGCCCGAAGGACCCTAACACACCTGCTGATGGCAGGGTGATCCACCGACACGGCACGCCTGCGCGTAGTCGAGGTGGAGAGCGGCCACGCTGCGGTGGTGTATAAAGAAACAGAAGAGAATGAACACGCCTGATGCGAGCAGTCCTTGACGATGATACTTCACCTTTTTCCTGGTGTGTGTGTGTGTTTGTGTGCGGTCTCGTGCGCCAACCCGAACCGCTTTTTTTTTTTGCTTCGTACTTTCCCACTATCTTCCTCCGCCATCTTGTTTTCTCTCTGCTGACTTTCGCCGGTGTAGTTCACAGCTGGATCGCAGACGTTTCTCAATTGTTGCCGCCGTGGATGCACGCTCTCGTGTTCCGCCAGATCTGTAGGCACATACATACAAACACACTCGCCCTTTTTTTTTTCTTTCTCGCGTTATCCGACTAGCACAGGACTCGGGGAAAAGGAGCTGACGAGCTGCTGTACACACACGGCACTCCCTCACATCAATTAAGGAAGGGGAAAGACGAGATAGTACCGCAAGATGCTTCGTCGGTGCGTACCGTTGCTGATCGGGATGGAGGGGAATGTCTTCGTATCTGCCATAAAGGACAAGCAATACCTTGCCCACCGCCTGGCGCTGCTGGGGAAGCCCGATGAACACTTCAAGCCACGGCAGATGTCGGAGGAAGACATCAAGCGGTTTACGACCTCCCTCGGTTCCGCGGAGTCGCTCTTCAACAAGCAGGCGGGTGCGATCCCGACCAACGTAGTGGACGAGGAAACGGGCCGTGTGATCGGCAGCGCGCAGCCCGACCCTACCCGGTACGGTGATTGGGAGGTGAACGGCCGGTGCTACGATTTTTGAAGGCTCCGAAAGACGCGGCCACTGGACACCGCGGTGCTTCGCATTCACGTAGTGTGAGGCGCGCATGGGCGTTCAGGCGAGCAACGGGCTCTCTTTGTCACCCGAGAGAGCAATTTTTCTTTGTTGTTCCTCCGCTGACTCCTTCTCCGTTTCTCTTCTTCTCTTCTCCGTTCTTGTTTCCCTTATAGCACTTATACCCTCCTACGTACGTTACGCGTTGTCTCTTGCACGGCTGCGGCTCCGTGCTACTAAGGGTCGATGACGACCCTTGAAAAAACCCCAAAACACGCCACTGCTTTTATTGTTTGTAGTTGTTGTCTCGCCGCTTTCACTGTTTCCACCGGGGCAACGTATATTTCTTCTGCGCTTTGCATGGCTTTATTATTACTATTAGTATCTATTGACGACTCACGGTACAACGAGGCTCAATGCAACGGATATGAACGCTCGATGGGCGCCTCAAGGGCGAACGCTTGTATTTTTTGTGTTTCACGGCCGGGGACGGCAACGCGCGCGTCAATCACGCCGCTCCCTCCTGTTCCCCCCCGCGCGCGATCCCCCTCCCCCCTCCCACCCTTGGCCCGTTGAAACGCGAAGTGCTGTTTTATGGACCCAACTCCGTCTCCTTCTCACCTCTCTGGGATTCTCACACACCACACACGCACACTCTCCTCCCTCCTCCCTCCCTTCTTTTCTGGTCTCACCCCGACTCGAACCGCAACAGTTTGTGTGTGTGCGGCAGCTTCATCGAACGTGCTGCTCCTCCACCTGTGTGCCTGTGCGTCCGCGTGTGCCGCACGAAGCTTGCTTTATTCTTCCCCCCCCCCTCTGCTGTGCCTTTCGCCGTAGCCGTTGCAGCTGTGCACACTTCTGGTTCTGCTGCTACTGCCGTTGTTGCTGAGGAGTTGCACGTCGGTTTTGCCTTATTCTCTGCGCCCACCTTTTGCGTCAGAGCGAAAAACGCGAGACCCTCTTTGGAGTCTTTATTTATCCCCCCTCGTTTGTTTGTGAGTCATGTCGATGCAACTGTTTAGCTTCGGGCACCCCTGCGAGCACCAGCTCCATCGTGCCTGCATAGGAGGGTCGAACTGCCCTCTCAACGGCTACCCCGACACGTGGTGCTGCAGCTTCATTAAGGGCAAGATTAACTTCAAGCGCGATCGGCCGTGCGAGGGTCCGCGATGCCACTGGGACTTCGTGCATCCCTCGCAGAGCCAGTTTGATGAGGTAACGCAAGTGCTGGAGCAGAGTCGCCCCATCGCGGCAAAGCTGGATGAAGCAAAGGACACGGATCTGCTGTCATTTCAGATCAACAACCCCCACATTATAGACACGGTGCAGTGTGCACTGCACATGATGCGGTACCCGCCTAGCACGTGTGCGCGCAGGGTGGGACAGCTGCTCGCCTACGCCGCCGTGCTCGCCGGGGATCAGGATGTTTTTGTGCAGCTGCTCAAGACGATGAAGAAGCCCGTCGATGGGTACATCTTAGGCGCCTACGCGTACTTGACGCAAACCAAAGCCGGCGGCGGCAGCGCCGGTGGCGGAGATAAGGGGGGCGCGAATCAGAAAGGGAACAAGAAGCAATCGAAGAAGAAGGACGGCAAGGACGACATCACCGCTACCCTAGCGAACACCATGGTGGAGTTGATGAACGCGGCGCTGAGCCTCGGCGGGCAGCTCGTCGACCGCGAAGATCAGCACGTCTTGCAGGCCATGCTGATCAAGGCGCTCTCCACCTACCCGAAGGGCGACAAGCGGCATCAGGAGATGCTGGAGAAGGCCATCGCGAAGTTCGGCCACCGAAAGCTGGACGATGAGGAGGAGGCGGCAGCGAAGCGGGAGGCGGCCCGGCGCGAGGCAGCCGCAGCGGCCGCGGCAGCACCACTCGCTCCGGACTTCACGAACACCACCTGCCTCTCCGGCGCCACCTCGACAGCGACGAACACGGTGACGAACGCAAACAGGGGCGAGGCATCGGGTGCCCCCGCCGCAGCCCAGGAACCGCCCGCGGCGGCGGCAGCAGCAGCAGCGACCACCACGGCGCCTCCGATGCAGTCCACCACCCCAACCGCCATTGCCATCACCGCGGCCACCACCGCTCCAGCTCCGACGAACTCCTCGGAGACTGCGACCACGTCGGCGAAGGAGTACGCCAATGCTGCTGCTGCTGCGGTGACAACGCCGACTACGGCATCCACCGAGGCAGACGCCAAAGCGCTGCCGCCGCCTGCGCCTGCGCCGTCGTTGTCGTCTGCGGAGCGGCGAACACCGCGCGAGACACGCGAGGAGGCGACGGCCGGGGCCACGCCCAAGACCGCCTTCTCCTCCGCCCCCGGCACGCCTGCCACGGCGGCCGTGGTGATCGCCAGCACAAATCTCTTCAACGCACCGCCGCTCTTTAGCACCTCGGCGAACACCCTGCCCTCTCCTCAGCAGACGTTGACGCAGATCTCGCCCTTGGCTACCATCTCCACAAATGCTGCTGCGGCTCCCGCCTCCGCAGTCGCCGCTGTTCGTCCGCCATCGCAGCCCGTCGCCATATCGACCGCTGCGAACACCGCCGTCTTCCTTGCTGTGCCGCCTGGCGCGCAGCCGCCGCCACTTCAGCAGCAGCAGCAGCAGCCGTGCCCGTCCCACATACAAGCGCCTGCTGCGACCGGCCCGATCATCGGCATCAGCAAGATTTTCCCGACCCTCCGCAAGTACGCCAGTCGGTTCGACAGGCTCAGTTTGTGGACGTTTCCCCCCACCGATAGCACAGCACCAGATCAGTACCTGTGCGGTGGCCAGCTCTCTGTGAAGTCGCACCTGTGGGGCCCCACCCCACTGGGCGAGGCGGCGCCGCAGCTTCCCATGGACGGCGTGACGCAGAGACTCGCAAAGTACATCGCAGAAACGCGGAGGGACGAATCAGAGGCGGCGGCGCGAGTGGCAGAACACGCCAGCCTGCCTGTGGTGTCCGCAGGGGATGCCGGTAGGAACACGTTCACCCGTTTCGACAGTGACGACTCGTACGCGTTTTATAAATACTCGGATGATGAGGATTCCGACGATGATTGGTAGGCGTACACGGGAAGGGATGGTGCGGCTTCAATGCGACGTTGCCCTGTGGGGAATCGAAGGCGGATGGCAGCGGGAGTGACACTGCGGATGCTTCCTTCCTTCCTCTCCCGCTCTTCCTTTTCACCCTCCGTTCTGAAATCCTTAACTCCATTTGCTCTTCCTTCCTTTATAATTGTTTCCACCCCCTCGCTATTCTTTGCAGGCGTGTGGGGGAGGCTTGGTGCGTTGTGTGTGTCCGTTGGCGAGTCGGCGCACTTTCATAACGGATGAGAAGCAACCCGAAGAAGTACGTTGAATTTCATGGCTTTCTCTCTCATTGCTGTCCCCGCGTTGCTTTTGTTTTTTGATATTCTTGTTTCTGGTTGTGTGAGTGTCGATGTGTGCATGCGTTTGTGTGTCGGAAGGTGGAGGAGCAGAGGGCGGCTCGGCGCGTAGCGCCTTTCTCGGCTTACTTCTCCTGTGTTTGGGTCGCGGAGCTGTGTCCCTTCTTTTACTATTATTTGATGGTGGAGGAGGCGCGACGCCTGTAAGAAGCAAACAAGCAAATAAACGAAAAAAAGAAAAGGAAACTGGCGGTGCGCAACACTGATGATGCACGTGCCGAGACGCGAGTGCTCCACGAGGTACTCGTGCCTCGAAAACGAAGCGGTGCTGCCTGCAGGGTAGCCAGCGTCGCAGCTTCTTTTGCTTTTCCTTCTGTGTGTGTGTTGCGGCCGCATCGTGCGCGATGTTCTTCTCCCTCCATGGTGTCGGTTTCTTCTGCGCTTCTGCTCTTTCTATTCCTTTTCCGCCTCACCTCTCTCGCTTTCACGACCCCTGCACGGCTGCACTCCGCAACGTGAGCATCGACAGAGTTTGCGACAAACGTGCTTCAGTACTCGATCAAGTGTACCTCTCATTTCTCTTTTCCCTTTGCTGCGCGCACCGACTACCTTTTCGTTTCTCTTAATCCACATCCCCGCTCTTTCACGTAAGCAAGTCGAGGAGAGCAAAAATGTCTGACTACGGTGGCGGATACCGACGTGGGGGGTACGACAGGGGCTACGGCGGCGGTCGCGGTCGTGGTGGCGGCGGCTACGGCGGTGGCAGCCGCGGTGGCTACGGGGACCGCGGGTACAACGATCACTACGGCCACGGCGGCCTCGGCGCCAATCTCCACCGCGTCGACTGGGAGGCGGTGCAGAAGGTGGCGACGCAGTGGAACTTCTACAAGCCGCAGAAGCCGCGCAGCGAGGAGGAGATCGCGCAGTGGCTGCGGGAGAACAGCATCACCATCTACGGCGATCGCGTGCCGCAGCCCATGCTGGAGTTCTCCGACTTGGTGGCCCCGGACGCGATCCATCAAGGCTTCGCCGATGCGGGCTTTGTGTCGCCGACGGCCATTCAGTCCGTGGCGTGGCCGATCCTGCTGAACTCGCGCGATATCGTCGGCGTGGCGAAGACGGGATCGGGTAAGACGATGGCCTTCATGATTCCCGCGGCGCTGCACATCATGGCCCAGCCACCGCTGCAGCCTGGCGATGGCCCCATTGCCCTCGTCCTCGCCCCGACCCGCGAGCTGGCGGTGCAGATCGAAACGGAAACACGCAAGGCCCTCAGCCGTGTGCCGAACATCCTGACGACGTGCGTGTACGGTGGGGCGATGAAGGGGCCGCAGCAGCGAGCCTTGCGTGCCGGCGTGCACGTCGTGATCGCCACCCCCGGCCGTCTGATCGACCTGCTGGAGACGAACTGCACGAACCTTCTGCGTGTCACCTACCTGGTGCTGGATGAGGCGGACCGCATGCTGGACATGGGCTTCGAGGACCAAATCCGCAAGATTTGCTCGCAGATCCGCACCGACCGGCAGACGCTCATGTTCTCGGCGACGTGGCCGCGCGAGATTCGGAATCTGGCAGCGAGCTTCCAGAAGGATTTCGTCCGCGTGCATATCGGCTCCGAGGAGCTCGTGGCGAACGCGGATGTCCACCAGCACGTCCTGGTCGTCGAGGGCTACCACAAGGAGGAAAAGTTGGAGGAGATTCTGCGCCAGGTGGGACCGCAGCGGGTGCTGATTTTTGTGAAGACAAAGAAGTCCGCCGACATCCTGCAGGACCGTCTTGGCCGCGCGCTGCGCCAGACCGTGTTGGCGATTCACGGCGACAAGTTGCAGTCCAGCCGCGACTACGTCTTAGACCGCTTCCGTAAAGATAACCATGCCATTCTCGTGGCGACCGATGTGGCTGCTCGTGGTCTCGACATCAAGGACCTGGATGTGGTCGTGAACTACGATATGCCCCTTAATATTGAAGATTACGTGCACCGTATTGGTATGTTGAACTGGTTTCCATCGAGCCTCCTCCCTTCCGCTGCTCTTCTTTTTTCCTCCGCTGCTTTTCTTCTTTGTACTACCGTTTTTGTCTTTTCCGGCCAATTTCTCCCCTCCTGTGCTCCGCCCCTCCTCCTCCCCCCCCCTTTCCTTCAGCCGTGTGCTGTTACTCTCCTTGTACGCGTTTTGGCGTTGTCGTGGACGGACGGCGATCGACGCCACCGCGAAAGAGGAGGAAGGGGGGAGGGGACTGGCAAGAGATGACGGGGCGTGCGGAGAGAGAGAGAAGAGAAAGGCAAGGACAAACGGAGGTTCGAGCGAAGCTGAGATCAACAGCGGGGGAAAGAAAGGCAGCGGGAAAAAACACGGCTCACATTTTTCTGCCTCTTCTCATCTTTTTCTCTTTACTACAAAAGAAAAAGATGCGGTGAACAAAAATGCTTTGCTTTTCAACTTGCAGTTTAATAACCCTTAATCCCCCCTCCCCCCTTTGATGATAAGCCATGCGTGTTTGCATGTCTGTGCTTGTCTCTCCCCCCTCTCTCTCTGTGTGTGTGTGTTGGTTGCGTATCGTGTTGTTGTAGCTGGAAATTTTTTGTTTTTACTACGGAATCGTTTCTCAAGTAACCCTTCTACCCCCCCCCCCCCACTAACCCCCCCTCTCTCTCCCCCCCACGTTAACTCCCCTCCCCTCTTGCGCTTAGTGCTAAGTGAAGACGTGGAATGTCTACTTCGAAGGCGTGTTTGTTGTCTCCAACCCCCCTTCGTGGAGCGCACTTTGCCCGATATCTTGTCTGTGAAGAGTCTTCACTGTCCTTTCCCTTTGTCTTCTCTACGAGCGTCTCTGCCTCAGGGGTGAAGCGGCAGCGGTCGCAGACGCGTCAAAGAGCGTCCTCACGTATGGAGTCGCTACTGAGACGAGCTGACCTGGGCGCGTAAGTTATCTATGCAGCTTTTCATTTTCATTGAAGGAGGTGAAAAGGAAGAGTTAGAGTATCTCTCACTCCAACCTGTATTGTGGTTGTTTGCTTGTTTTTGTTCTCTCGTATGTGTGTGTGTGTGTGTGTGTGTGTGCCACATGGACGTGCTCCTTCCCACATCTTCACACTTCTGGAAGGACCGCTGCTGCACGTGCTGGAGACACGCTCTCATCCCATTGACATCGTACGGCGACCAGAATCGGTGAAGCCCCGGAGGGGTGGGTGATGGGTGGGCGGTGGGCAAAGGAGTAGAGGAAAAGGCGTACGAAATGCACTGGCTGATGCTAGGGAGGAAAACAAAGCAGACGCGAACAGCGGTGACAAGGAGAGCACGTCGGGGACTTCGCTCTGCGAGGAGTCGAGGAAAGCCGCTGTTACCTTTTCTGATCGCTCTTCCGTTTCACCTTTGTTCTTCTTCAGCCTCCGCCCCTCCGCCTCTTCGCCCTCCCTTTCTTTTCTTGCTCCTGCTGTGTGGGCAACGGAAGGATGCACGCCGCTGCGCTGTGTTTCACCGCCCTGTCGCTGCGATGTGGAGGCGGAAAGACGAAAAGAGAAGAGTCTCTCTGTTTCTCTCGAGAGCAGATATCTGGCGAAAGGAATTATGTCTCTCTCCCCCCCGCCTCCCGACGTCCGCATACACCGTCTGGAGCACCGCCGCCTCTTTTTGGGTAGCCTTTTCTGCCCTTCACTTGTGTCTGCCGGTTAAACTTTCTTCCTCGATCAGCTTGCGTGCTTCGGTGTGCTCTAACGGAAACTGGAGAACGTGCCGGTATTGGTTTTCAATCCTTCTGGTTTTTGCGACGTACGCATCGAAGCTGCATCTCGGCCTTTCGTGTTGGTGCCTGCGCTGTTTTTTTTTTGTTCTCTCCATGCCGTGCCACCGCACACGAAGGAAGCTCCTCTTTTCTTCCTTTTCGTGGTCGTGTCGAAGGAGGCACAAGCGGCAATGTGGCCCACCGTATGGAGAGAGGAAGGAAAGGCGAAGCGGTGGAGCGCAGGCAACGGCACTGTATAGGCGGGTACAACAATGCGCATGGGTGCGTGTGAGAGGAGGAGGAGAGTGAGAGGCACACACACGTACCCGTACGCATAGGGCGACATGCACGCACACGCGCCTATCGTACTTACCAGATGAGCACCTCCACTCACGAGCTGACACACGCGCCTTTGGAAAGAAACAAAGAGAGGATGAGAGAGACACAAACACATACACACGCACACATGTACACGCACATGCAGACGCAGACGTTTGGTGCCTTCACCTGCGCGTTCCGTGCAGGCACGCCGCTGCATTTTCTTTACTGCTGCAATTGCACGCCTCCGAAAACAACGCCACATGAAGCTGGCGAAAAAGCAGGCGTGCATCAGCGGCGAAGTCGTCGAACCTACGCACGCCACACCAGAAAGAGGCGCACCGGGCGACAAGAACGGACAGCGACACACTCACCACAAGCAAACCAACTCCTTACTTTCCTAGAGATATAAATTCAGTCTCCTCCTGCTGGGGCGAGCTAGAGAATCCATTTTTTCTTTTGAAACATCTTCATCATTACCAGTTCAGCATCAACAACACTGTGCGTTCTTTTTGTTTTTTCCCCCTTTTTTTAATGCTAATTTTAACTTAACGAGGTTTTCCACACGATCACCTTCTCCAACTCTCCCCCCAAAACACCACCTTCACTTTTTCGTTCCTCCTCTTCCTCCTCTCTCCGTCTCGCTTTGGTTCGTATTCGCTGCCTGTCGTGTGCCGCATTGAATACTTCTTTTTAAATTTCCTTCTCTCCCGTGTACACCATTTGTTGCTGATTTGCGTTATTCGCCAACAACAACAACATGATGCCGCTCTCTCTCATTCGTTCGCATCCATCAACCGACGCAACGCGCATGTGTGTTGATGCTTGCTCGATCTAATGAGTCTTTGTTGTTCTCTCCTCTGCTTCCCCTCTTCTCTCTTTTTTTCCTTTTCTGGTTTCACACCGGGAAACTTGCATTTCCGCTGCCGTCTCGCTCTGCTCCGCACCGGTGCGCATCGAACAATGTGCCGTGTATACGCATGTACGAATGTGTATGTGTGTGTATGTGCGTCTCGACCTCTCTCTCTTTGTCTCTCTGTGCGTGTGCGTGTGCGTGTGTTGCTCTCACTCGCACGCCAACGCTCATCCTCTCCCCTTTCTCTGGTTGTTTGTGGTGGTCGTGCCGTTGCGCTGCTGCCTCCTCTCCTCTTGCTCTTCTCCTTTTTCGTTCTCGTCCACCACACGCGGACACACACGACACGCATTCACGCGTTGATTGCCGATCTCTCGGCCTCTCTGCGCGCGTGTGTATGCTCTGGTTTAACTGCACTGTGAAATAACAATAATAATAATATATGACAACTCCTGTTCTCTCAATACAGGTCGTACGGGACGTGCTGGCAAGTCCGGCGACTCCTACTCATTCGTCTCCTCCGCGGACAACGCGAAGACACTGCGCGATCTCATTGACCTGCTCCTCCGCGCTGGTCAGGTGGTGCCACCCGAGCTGTACGCCGTCAGCCAGTACGCCCGCAACGACAACTTCCGCGGCGGTCGCGGTGGTGGTGGTCGCGGCTTTCGTGGCGGGCGTGGCTACGGTGGACGTGGCGGTCGTGGTTATGGTGGCCGTGGTGGCAGCCCGTACTTCAGCCGCGGCGGGGGTTATGCAGGTGCCGATGCTGGTGCGCCGCCGGGTCCTCCTCACGAGGGCTTCAACCCCTACTAAAGCAGCAAGCATCGAACCAAGTTTGATTAATTAACATAATACATGCGTGGATGCTTCCGTTTATTTCCTTTCGCATTTTTCTGAAAGATTCTCTTTTCTTTCTCGTTGCCCCGTTAGTGTGGAACGACTGCCTTCATTCTCGGACTGCGCTTCATGAGGACGAGCGCACAGCGAAGCACACGAAGAAGGTGACGGAAAGGTGTGGAGGTCACGGCAACGTCTGGCCAGTGTCTGTGAGCATCGTTCTTCTGCTGTTCGTCTGCACTCCCCCTTTGAGCCTGTGTGTGTGTGTGTGTGTGTCGCTTTTGTTGGTTGCGGATAGCTTGAAAAGAGAAGAAAGCCGAAGAACGCATTCTCTTCTCCTTGTCTTCTTCCGGACGAATGTGTGTTTTGAAGTTCAACTCGCCGCATCGGCGGACGAGGTGTAAAGGATGGAATAATATGTCTCGGTAATAAGCAGTCGATGCACGGCCTGCAAAGGCCCTCCTTCTACTCCTTCGCGGCCCTCTATTGGTTATTAAAAGAAAAGAACAGAGACGCTTCTCGTCGTTGTGATGAGGTGCATGATGAAGCGAGAATATATTGGTGAGTGTGGCTCAGGCACGTGGTTCGACGCGTGTGTACCACCCATCCAGCCACGTCAGGGAAGGCGAGCACGGCCTGGTATCACGGGAGAGGACTTGGGAAGACGGGGTAGTCGGATGAACGCGTTGAACTCTCTCTCTCTCTGTAAGGAATGAGGAAAGAAAAACCCTCTTAAAACCTGTCGCGGGTAAGCGCTATACACGCGTATAACATTGTGTTTCGATCTTTCTTCTTTAAAGGTTAGACTGTCTTCTTGTAGTTTGCTACTGTTTCTTTTTTTTTCTAAAGTATTATCTTTGCGTACTCCGTATGTTTGCTCCACAGACGCCCCTCTTTCTTGTTTCGAAGCCGCCGAGGCGATGTACCCTCTCCCTCCTTGAAGGAAGACAGAACTGCAGCGTGCTTGTTGAATGCAAGAAAGGGAGGGAGCGTCTCTCGTCGTCGATCTGCGCGCGGCACAACGGACAATAAAAAGGGACAAAAGGAAAAGGCCCGACTTCACGCGGGAGCATCTATATCTATATATCTATCTATCTATCTATCTATCTATCTATCTATCTATATATATATATATAATACTTCAAAGAAAAGTGACAGAGAAAGAAGGTATGTATTGTACGCGTGATCTGAACTGCAGAGTGGACGGTGCGTGTTTGTAATAGTGGCTGTGCTAATGGACGAAACCGGCAAACATGAAGAATAAAAGGACGATACTGTGACTCAGGGGAAAACGAAAACTGAAAGAACCGAGGGAAAGAATGAAAGAAAAAACCTCAGCGGCGTGTGAAGGAGCGCACGGGTGATGTGTGGTCCGTGTAGGCTCCCCTTCGCCCAGCGCCTTCTCTCTCCGCCCCGATCTTCTTCTTTTCTTCCATTCACCCATGCGTACACCGCACCCCCCCCCTCCCTCCCACCACCAGACCGCGATGGTTTATACGTGTGCTGCACACGCGTGGTAGGAGTCGCTTTCATTGCTTTTCATTCAGCAGCTGAGTATCGTCTGCTGGGGGATGCACGCGCTGTCGTCGTGACACCTGCGGCAACGCGACATCGACTGTGAGTGATCAACGGAGTAGAGACGCGTGAAGAGTTGCTGGTGTACGACTGAAAAGTTGGATTTCAGACGTTAGCAGCCGCAGGCAACTCCTTTTTCTTTGAGCTGAACTCACGCCTTTCATTCCGAGATGCTGCTGTGTGAAGGACCCCTTTTTAAGAAGCCCCTCCTTCTAACCCCCCTCTGTCTTCTATGTACTCCATGCCTTTATCACGACAGTACATTTAACGTCCACGTGTGTGTTGTTGCGTACCCCGACACGACGGAGCGGCATTAAAGCCATCACACCTCACCAAGTCAGCGGCGACGCGCACACAGCGGTTGATTATTATTATTATTGGTGCTGCCCCACCGGACGCAACATGCCCGTTCGAAGGCCTTTTTTCCCTCTTGTATTCTTTGTGCATACGCGCGCCTAACGGAGACGTGACAGGTAAGCATATTTATCTATGTCGCCAGAGAGCAGAACTGTGAAGAAGAGCAACAGCAGCACACGGAGAACATCCTTCTCCTGACACACATGCCGCCCGGGCTTCCAGGCGTTGACGTGAAGTTCCTCGCCAACGTGGTGGGTTGCCTCAGCGAGCGGCGTCTACATGCGTACTGCCCGGGAACCCGTCGCTCTGCCGCCGCACTCGTCCTGCGCTTCGACGAGGCGACGCAGCACACTTTGCGCGCGGCGGTTTCTTCCTTCCGCGCCGCGTCGCGACGGCAGACCCGCAAGGAGGGCTCGCATGGGGACTGGTCCGCATCGTCCTTGGCATCCACGACAGCTACAAATAGCGGAGGAAACGCACGTCTTGACCCGGTGGAGTTCCTTCGGTACCTGCAAGACCACCACCGCTACGTCGACCCCGACGCGCCCTCCACCCTGCAACTCCTCTTCCTGAAGCGGGCGGACGTGGAGGCGAGTCGGTGGAGTGGGCGGGTGGCCTTCCCGGGCGGCCGCCGCGACCCCGACGATGCCGACGACTTCCAGACGGTCTGCCGCGCGACCCACGACGAACTCGGGCTGCCGCTGCAGTACACGGAAGAGTTTCTGTGCCTTGGCCGACTGCCCGACTACGCCCTGTACAGCCGTGTGGTGCGTAGCGCCGGTGTGGTGCAGGCACGCTTTGTGTTCCTCCATGTAGGGGCGATGACCCCGACGGTGCACATCGCCACGCACGAGGTGGCGAGTGTGCGGTGGATGCCGCTGCATCGCCTGACAGCAGCTCACATGGAGCACGGCTGCGTGGTGCACCCGCTCCAGAGTTTTTTGCGCCCACAAGACGCGGATTATCGGCTGCTGCTGACGGAGGTGTTTCCGAACACGTATCTTACCTTCCCGAGTGTCTCGCTGCCTCGCGTGGAGGGGGAAGAGTGCGGCGACGTGCACGCAGAAGACGGCCGCGATGATGGTGCGTCGTGGTCTTCGCGGACGTGGCGTGTGTGGGGGCTGACGCTGCGCTCCGCGAATGAGCTGCTTGCCCTGGACAAGCGGCAGCCCTTCGACTGGCCGCTGGTGGAGTCGAACAGTCGCGTGCTACGGTACTGCGTTTTGCATCCTTTCCACGGGTACTACGAGCTGCTGTATCAGCTGTACTACGGCCGAGCGTGGCTGCGCGCTCGGGTCCGACAGTGTCTTCCTCGGAGCTCCGTTCCTGCAACGATCAACGGCCGCGACGTCATGGAGAGCGACCGACGTGTGCTGCACGGCGCTGCGATGGAGCTTCGCTACGCCGTCTTGCCCGTCGCGGCGGATGCGCTGCTGTTTGCCGCGCCAGACCCGCCGGTGCTCTCGCACGTGCTGTGCGTTTTGGTGGTGGCGGCGGCGGTGACGTTCGCTTTTTACTTGGTGGCGAGTGCCTTGGCCTGCCTCTTCGCCACTGTCGGTCTGGCGTTCGGTGTGGAGGCGGCCCTCGCGCGCGAGGAGCGTAGCCGTGCGTATTACACCGTGAACGTACCCGGGCATCGCTCAACGACCGTGGCAGGGAGGTCGGAGTCCGTCAACAACGAAGGTGACGCAACGGGACTAGCGGAGGAAGACGGCAGAGAGGAAGGCGGGATGGGTGGTGGTACTGATGCGAAGATTTGTAAAACAGAGACGCAGCATGGATCCATCCAGAGGAACCTTAGCGCTGAGGACACCGCCTCTCCGTTTTTCATGCCGTTGTGGCAGCGAGAGAGTGCCTGCCCAGCACAAACGAACGGTAGGACCCCCGATGAAGTCGCCCTCGCTACCGAGCTTGGCGAAGACGAAGTCCCGCCAAGGACGCCATGCGATGCAGCAGCATCGCCAACGTCAGCCACAACGGCATCAGCAGTGGACAGCCATGCGACGAGCTCAGATGCCGACGGCGGAACAGCGCGGCAGGCATCCGGAGCAGATCGCCAGGGTCTTCATCGTGATGCAGCGTCAGCAAGTGAAGGTGGCGTCGAGGTGTGAAAGGCAGCAGCGGCGGGCTCTGTTCTTTCCCTGAAAGATACATTTGGCGCTCGTGCGGCGCGAGGAAGCGAACCTGCGGCGCAGCGTCCCGCACAGGCTGTCCCTCCATCCGCCGCGGCAGATGTGCTAGAGCCAAACGATGAAGGGGAGCTAGAGGCCGTGATGGCCCGCTATCGAAATTGTTGACGACGTGGCGAGGGACCATTCACGCCGCGCCTGCCGCGTCGTGCGCTCGCTTTGCCCTCTCCTCTTTTTCCTTTCCTTGTATCAAGCTGAGAGAGCTCTGTTTATTTTTTTCTCTTGTTGTCACAGAGGAGAAGCTGAAAGGAGCTTACAGAAGATAAGGAGAAGTTAGAAGTCGCACGTACATGAAGAAGCGTGATGTCGTGTGATCATGCCAGACACGCATGAGAAACGACGGAGGCGAGGAAGAGACGGCGTTTCCTCTGTTCCCTTCCGTGGCGCAGATGTGTCCGCCGAGACCCGATCCATGCTCGAAGATGCATTGGGATCGATTTATATAGTAAGCAAGGAAAACACACTATACAATTATTACGCTTTCGATAGTCATCGACGCTATGCAGCGTCTGCGTGCCGCGTGTAAGCTGCCCGACAGCGTTAACCCGCTGCCTTCTCTTTTCCGTGCCGCCCCTCTTCGTCAAGCACAAACGTCTCCCCCTCTCATTCGTTCCTTTATCTTTTTCCTTTTCTTCATTGTGGATGCCATTCCCCAACACGCACGGCGGCTGGGAAAGGAAAGAAAGAGAAAAGCCGCGAATTGAGGTCCTCCTAGTTGAAATAACGCTCGACGTTTAAAGGGAAGGGCAGAGGGCAAAGACCTCTCCCTATTTCTCCGCCTAACGGCAGCACCTTTTGGTGACTTCACGCATCACTCTCACCGACCTCCTCTATCTTACCGTTTTATTATTATTATTATCTTTTCCTTTCCCCTTTAAAGGCGGTGAATGAGCTGGTGGTGGCTCCGTGCCGCGTGGGGTTTTTCTTTTTTCCGTAGGCTTATTCATTGGAACGCGCTCTCTCTCTCTTTTAGTTGGTGCGTGTGTTTCCTCGCTCTCGTGTCGTGAGCACGGGACTCATTCGTTTCACTTCGTCACCTCCCCCGAGATTATATAGTTAACTACGCCTCTATTGTATGGTGTGCATGATAGCGCCATGGGTCTCTTGTTTCTCTTAGCGAACTACGCCGTGTTCTACCACGTCGGCCAGCTGCTCATGCGCCTGGTGGTGGTGCAGCCGGTAGGGGACGGCAGCGTCGTGCGTTGGTGCTTCGCGAGCACCTTCGCCCTCTCTCTTTCGCTCTTCGGTGCGGTCTTGGCGGACATGGCGCACGCCTCCTTCTTTGCCGCCTCTTCCGCCGCCGTTATGCCGCTGGGTAGCGTGCCGCCACTCCTGCAGCGCCTCCGCGGCGTCGTCGAGGTCGAGGCGGGAGAGTTCACCTTCGTGCTTCTCTGCCTCCTCGCCACGGTTCTGCTTGTCTGCCCCGGCGTGGTAGCGCTCTCCTTCGTGCGCGGTGTGTTCCGCCGCGGTGGCGGCGGCGGTGCGGGGGCACCCGCGGGGCGCTCGCGGCAGCGACGACCGACACGGCGCTCGTCGTCCATGGCAAGTGAAAAAGAACGTGGCAGCAGCGGCTTTTCGTCCGATGCGGGCCGGACGAGTCGGCTCCGCGGCTGGCGGTGCGGGTGCGGCGTACGCACTGCGCTCCTCTTCGTCGTGGTTCTTCTCCTGCTATGGGGCGGCTACCGGGCGTCGCGTACCGGGCAGCTGGGGATCCAACACGCAGGTCAGCGCGTGGTGGATGTGGGGAGGGCGGTGTACCGGCAGCTACAGACCCGCACCGCGCTGATACGGGTACCTCACGAAATCGAACGCAGCAAACCTGCGGAGAGCGACGGAGCCGCAGCGGACGGCACCGCTGGGCACTTCATTGAACCACCCAACCCACGCGAGGCCGCAGCAACGGCGGCAGCAGAGGAGGACTGGCTGTTTGGCTTTGCGACCCCCCAAGCTGCCGCGACGCCGCTGGACTTGTCAGGTGTGGTGTGCGTCGTCACGTCGCGGGTGGCGGTGGTCGGCGTGGCCTTGATCGGCCTCCTGGCGGGTTACGCCGCCATCACCTCTCCGTGCCTCTTCCTCGCCCCTTACACCAGCTATCGCGGTCGCGAGGAGGAGCTGCGGAAGGCGCAGCGCAGCTTCACGAAGAAGCTGTGCTACGTTCTGAGCAGCTGCGGCAACGCGCAGCGGCAAATCGCCGCCTTGCAGTACGGCGTGCTGCATGAGGAGTGGGTCTCGCCAGCATTTATCGGCGCAGCGTCCGCGTCCTTGGACGTGCCGCCAGCAACGTCCATTGCAGGGACACACCCGTACAACACCTATGGCGCATCCGACTCTTCGTTGGCGCTTCCTTCGCCGCCGACTCCGCAACATCATCATCAGCAGGAGCAGCATCAATTTGTCGGTGCCCCTTCTTCGGCGGCACGGTACCCCCCTCCCCCAACACAACACAGGCCCAACCCCGGCAAACTTCTCGACGCTACTCCAACCGCCGCCGCTGCTGCTGCTGCCGCCACGACCTCTTCGACGGGCGCCGTGGGTTGGCTGCAACGTACGCTGACGAGCGCCGCCACTGCCGTCACGACCGGCATCGCAGGACGTGCTCTGGACTCTCCCGCAGCTGGCGGCAGCTCGACCATGTCGCCGGCCATGTCTCGCCAACGCGCTGTCACACGAATCAAGAAGCTACGCGAGGAGGCGAAGGGTGCGCGCTTTCTCGGTCTTGCGCTCTACCTGCAGCTGAATGAGGTCGATGCGATGCTGCGGGATGCCCAGCGCGGCGGGACGTGGGTGGGCCGGTGGTACGCGGGTCTCGGCGTCGCGATGGCCTGCTACTCCGCCGTAAAGATCGCCCTCACCGGGGCGAGTCTGTGGTGGTTCAAGGCGTCAACGCAGGACCCCGTCACGCGTGCCGTGACTCTGCTCGAGGACGCGTTCATCCTGCGCCGCCGCGATCATCTGTCGAGCCCGTCGTTCTCCGTCACGGCGGTGGAGGTCAGCACACACGTCATCTTAGCCCTCGCGCTGCTCGTCAATGCGTGGATGGTGATCAGCTCCATTCGCGGCGCGCTGCTCGCGCTGTTCCACGTGACGATGTCCTTCAGCGGCTCCGCAATCAGTCGGCCGGAGACGGTCGCGGTGGGGCTGTCGATGTTGATCGGAGTGTACTTTGTGGGACAGCTGGTGCTGCTGCGCTCCTCCCTCCCTGGCTCGAGCCCGTGGCAGACAAAGGAGATAGGTGGGCCGACGGAGAGCACACGCGGAGGCGCGAACGTGCTGCTGCAGGTGCTGGGGACGTTGCCGTACTATTATTATCAGCGCCTCAATGATTGGTGCTTCCTGGTGGGGTGCCTCGGCGCCGTGATCGTGCGCCGCTTTGTGCTGCGTAACGCACTGTCACTGGTGGTGTACGCGGCAAGCGGAGGCGAGGAGCGATAGAGCGGTGGTGGGGACGCAGGTACGAAGATGCGTAAGTAATATCATTGACGCCCTCCCTTTTTTCATGTTTTACGAGCTGCCTCTTCACTCTTGTGTTGTTTTTCCTTGTCAACGGCGGTGCTTTTATGATAATTTGTTTTTATTCATCTGTCGGTGCTGTTGCTGCGGTTGGCCGCTACTTATCCGAAGCTTTCGCGGGCTCGTACGTTGTAATGGCGGACGGGAGGACGAGGGGGAGGGGCCAAAAAGCGCGTTGTCCGTTCCTCGGCGCGTTCTTCCTTGTTGATTCCCCGCTCTATCATTTCTCCCTTCCACCTCAATTTGGACTCCACTGCGATTTATTTTCGCTCGCTTCACGTCTTCTCTTATTCTTTTTTGTGCTTACGCATGTGACGCTTGGCTGTGGTCGAGAGTGGAGAGTTTGGCTTCTTTGCCACATGCATTTTTTTTTGTGTTGTTTTAATCCTCACTCGTGTGACAATGACGGACAAAGTACAAGGTAGAAAGAGAGAAGAAGGCCCGCGCATTCACGCAAGTACAAGTTGTGTGTGTGTGTGTGTGTGTGTATGTGCGTATTCTCTCTCTTACGTTCTTCTGAGGGGTGACTTCTGTGGTGCAGATTTGCGGTGCGAAACTCTTCGTCGCGCTTTTGGCTGCTTTTGCTTATTTCTCTGTTTGCGTGATTTTCCTTTTCTTAAGCATCTGGCCCTTTATGTGGATCCGTGTCACTCCTCTGCTGATCGACGCGTGGGATGAAGAAAGCAAACTGACGAACATCGCATGCGAGGCGCGCAGTGAATTGCGCATCAGCAGAGTGGTAACGAAAGAAAGTGCGAAGCGTGGCGCTCATCCATTTGCTCGCGTGCGTTGCGGCCAGCTCTTTTTGTTTGTTAAGTATGTTTTGTTTTCTGGCCGAGCTCTTCGCGCGTTTGCGATTTTTTCCCTCTTCGGAGTTTTCATTGACTTATTTATTATGTTTCTTTATCAGCCGTGATTTCATTTAGGTGCTGAGCTCGCGCGCGCGTGAGAGATTGTAGATTTCCTTCATCCTTCTTCTTTTCTTTTCTCTGAGGATCGCTGACCTTTTCGCTTCCTCACACGCTCTTCTTCGACTCCATCGTGGCCGCGTGCCTTTTCCTCGACGAGTGTACCGTCTGCGAAAGCAACGACCGAAGCAGCAGCACGACAGACGACGTAAAGGCGATGACGGCGCTACGCCTTTTTTTTTTACTCTCTGCATAAAGCTTTGAAAACAAAAGAACGTGCTCTGCTTCATTTACGCGTGCTGTGCGCATCCGGTGCTGCTGACTGAGTTTTCCCCAGAGAAAAAAGGGAAAAGGATACTTTAGGCTTCCTCAAAAATCCACACGAACAGCCGTAACTCACGCATCTTCATCGCCTTTCCTTTTTTCGTCTCTCCACCTCCTCTTGTCCATCTCTTTTCTTTTCTCTTTCTACTTTGACCGCCGCTTTCTCCCGCAGAACCGCGTCTGGTCCTCGTACCGGCTACTACCATGACAACGGTGCAACGTGCCACGCACGCTGGCCATCCTGCACCGGGCGCCACGCTCACCGCTGCACAGCGAGCCCTGCAGCAGGATCGCAACTCACTGCCGTCCGACAACGTAGGCGGCATGCCCGCAGGTATTGCCGCTGCTGCCGGTATGACGACGGGCGAAGACGACGAGGGCGGCAAGGAGCTACTCGCCGTCTCCCTCTCTCAGCTTCAGACCCCGCCGGCCATCGGCTTAGCAGCCTCGCAGCAGACTTCCCAGCCGCCGCAGCAGCAGCAGTTGACGCCGAAGGTGCCGTCGTCGCGGAACAGCGCCGCGGGTGGCATGCGAAGGGAGTGGAAGTTCGCCCTGCAGTTCGTGCACGTCGCCGGCCAGCTGCTCGTCTCCTGCTCGCCGCAGTGGGAGTACGACTTCATCGACATCGACCGCACCGCGTACGGGCTGGCGCAGCGCACCGTGGTGCCGTCCTCGACGGATGCCACGCCGATGCTGGCCGTGTTGGCGTACACGGACTACACCGCCGTCGTGCAGCCGGCCCCACCGACCAGCGCGATCAACTCGCCCGGTGCAGTGGCCTTGCATCAACACAGCGGCAACGGCAGCGGAGGAGTGGGTGCTGCCGCTGCTGCTGCCGCGGCGGCGGCGTACGAGGAACTCCTGTCGACTGCGAGTGCGGTCGGCGGCTCTGGCGACGCTGCCGCCGCTGCCGGCGGTGGTGGTGGGGACTGGTGGGTGGAGAAGTCAAAGCAGGTGCAGCTCTTCTACTGCCACCCCGCACCGGCGATGACCCTGGAGCAGTTCTGCAAGCTCTGCGTGAAATTTGTTCTCCGTGACCCGCACGTGGTGAGCGTGGATGGGGATACCCGGCTGGCGCACCTGCACGTTGGGGACAAGCTGCGGTGCCCGCACATGCTCGGCGGGACGCACCGATCCTTTCACATGCGCTACACCCTGCACGACCGCTCCGAGCTGCAAGAGAGCTACGTCTACGCGATCGGGGCGTTGGTCGGGCAGCGGGGCTACCTCCTCCGTGCCCAGTGCACCAGCGCTGACGAGCTGGAAGGCTACGTGCACTCCGTGCTGCTGCCGACCTACACCACGGCCGGCCGCTCCCACTTCGGGGTGGACGTGACGTACCACAACACCTCCCCGACCACCCTCCTCACCGATCAGCAAGAGGCCTTCGGAGAGCTGCAGTACGTCGATCACAAGGCGGCGGTGGTCTTTGTGACGCCCGTGTACCCGATGAAGATCCTGCCGGACTACTCCCCCGCAAAGACGGTCGGGGTTGGGTCGATTACCTGCATGACGCTGCAACTCAGTGTGCACGAGCGGCTGCTCGACGACGCCGTCGCGGCGGAGATCATCGGCGTCGCCAAGTACAAGGTGAACCCGGTTGTGTTGTGTGTAGAGGTGGAGGAAGTGTCTCGCATGGGCTACCCGAAGGTGATGTCGACAGAGCAGTACAGCGAGCTGAAGGCGAAGCGGGTGGCGGATGTGTTCCCCGATGCGAAGATGGTGGGGCTCCCAACGAGCCTGTACATGGGAAACCGCACCGGCCGGTCCCGCACCATGACCTTCACCTACGAGCCGCTGCGGTGTGCGGTGAAGGCGCTCGTGACCTCGACCCTTGTCGGCAACTTCGGGGTCACGGCCTTCTACCTGACAAAGCTGAGCGGCGGCCTCTTCGACTCGCACCTCTACGTCTTTCAGCAGCTCCTTAGTGGGATGGAGTTCCTGCCGCAGAACAGCTTTGCCAAAAACACACGGGTGAGCCGGTATCAGGCGCAGAACATCCGACTGGGTGAAGAGGACCTCCTCCGGGCCTACCGGTGCGCGAACAGCAACTTCTACTACAACGCCACGCAGGTGCACCGCAGCAGCAACGGCGGCGCCGCGGCGAAGAGGGACGGCGGAGGCCACGGCTCGAGCCCCATCGCCACGGCCGAGGTGAGCGGCGGCGGTGGCGGCATCGGTGGCAGCCTCGACTTCTTTCCTCCGCTGCCGCCGCACCCCGCGTCCTTCACGGTGAGCGACCCGGCGGCGGTGCACGCGGCACGAGAGCGACACCAGCACATGCTGGCGCTTGGCAACGACGGACGAGTGGAGGACGGCGTCGAGGCCGTCGTGCCGGCCGACGAGGGCGGTGTGCCGACGCCGCATGCACTCCAGGGTGCCGCCAGCGGACAGGCGAAGAGGCGCCGTGCCGATCGCCGGACGACAGCGCCGGTGGATGCGGCGGGTGCGACTCGGCCATCGAGTGCCTCGCTGTTCTCCAGCTCCCCCTCAATGCTGACGGCGGCGTCGATGACCAGCGGAGACGTCTCAGCAGCGGCGGCGGCCGACCACCGACGCAGCACGCGTCCCCGTAACGGCGGTCTGGGCGAAGGAGATGGGAACAACCTCTACTACCCTGCGACGGCGACGACGACGATGCTGATGAGCGTGGAGGCTGGCTCGATGCACAGCGGCTCGCGCATCAGCGTTGAGGACCTCTCCCATTTAATCGGCAGCCTGTCCGACAGCCGCGATGAGACGACCAGCAACGACGAGGAAGATGAGGAGGACGAGGAGGGCGGCATCGGGTACATGGAGAACGAGCGAGCGCCCTCCATCACCAGTCAGGACGACGCCGCTGGACGGGAGGCGGCGGCGATTGCACGGGCTCCCTCGTCGTCCTCCCTACACCGCCACGGCTCGCAGCGCTCACCGACCGGCAGTCGCCCGACGAGTTCGAAGCGACGCAAGCACGGCGGGCAGCACTGCTCCCTCGACGCAGCACCCTTCTCGCCATCGTCATCCTCCTCCGCGGCGGCCGAGGCTGGGGAGAAGGCCGCGACGGAGTTGGACACCGCTGCTGCGGCGAAGCCCCCCGACACGACGACGTCTGCCGGTGCTGTTGCTGATACCGCTCTTGCTGATACGGCGGCGACCGGTGCTGATGCGGTGGCTCTCTCGAATGCAAATGAGGAAGCTCTCCAGCAGCAAGCACTGTACGAGCAGCTTATCGGCAAAGGCGACCCGCTCGTGCTGCAGACGCTGCGTGAGGGGGAGGGCTGCACGCCGTACGGGCCGTCTCTGCGCGACGTCTACGCCCGCTGCTGCGAGGCCCAGCAGTGCCGTCCCAACAGCTACCTCATGCAGAAGCTGCCCGCGCAGCCGACGCTGACCTACTCGGTGGAGGAGCTCGACCTTAGCTCGAACTACGTGGGCCACAACGGGTTTGTGGCCGTCCTGCACCTCCTCGAGCACCTGCCACGGCTGCGTGCTGTCTACTTCAACAACATGACCCTCGACAACGTCGACGTGGAGAGTCTGTGCTACGTCCTGGCGACTAACGCGACGGTGCGGGCGGTGCACCTGGAGAACAACACCGGCATCTCGCTGCCCGCCATGCGGCACTTTACGGCGCTGCTACGGGTGAACCGACACATTGAGGTGCTGTCGCTGGACGGAACGCGGCTGAGCCCCACGTTGGTGGCATCGCTGAAGGCGGAGGCGAGTCGTGCGCGCGACTAACACACGGCGAGTGCGGTGGGGACGGGCGGATCGCTTTCGCTGCCGTGCTCCGTTGCTCTCCTCTCCCGCTTTATTGTGGTTGTAAGTCGTCTTCTTCTTTGCTGTTGTACGAAGTCGCTCTCGCCCTCTCGCTCCGTCTTTCATGGGTCGTGTTCTTCTCGGGTGTGCTTTTGCGGACGCTTTTGCACGACAATTCTGCGCGCTGCGGTACAACTGTTTGGAGCACGAGCTCTTCTTCTTCTTATTACTATTGTTAGTATTATAGTCGTTTTCAGGCCTTGACGGGCAGCGTTCCTCCGTCTGCCGTGTGTACATAGTCGTATTTCATGCGTATTTGGTTTCCATGTAGAGCTAACTTGTTCTTGTCCTTTTTTCTCTTTCTCCCTGTCCGTTGTTGATGGTGGATGTAGTGGATGTAATGGTTGTTGTCCTACCGGTCGCAGGGCCTACCCACGCAGACTCACGTGGCTGAAAAGGAAAGGAAAAGAACAACGGAAGCACACACCCGATGCGGCGCCCCACTCTTGTCTTCCTTCGGACCGCTTGGCTCATGGATGCGATGAGGGCGGAGGGGGGAGGAGGGGGCGAATGAAAGAGAGATGCCGAAGACGACGAGAAGCTCTCCAGTGCCACTCTGCAACATGAGGATTTCCGCTTTGCTCCTTGTCGGCAGCCTCTATGTTTCGCCACTGTGACACACACGCACACCAATGTACGCAGGTGAACCCGGGCGTCTCGAGCAGCGCACCCACGCGCTTCCAAATGTGCCCCTTTTTCTGCTGCACACATCTCTTCTTCTTTTTCCTCCCTTCACCACAACTCCATCGGAGACAGGAGTTATTCTTCTCTTCGATACGTCTGTGCCAACGTGCAGCGCGGTGCGAACTCTCCAAAACAACCAAAACAAAGCAGAGCGAGTCCATCCCTGTACGGAGGAAGGAAAGGAAATCATCCAAACCGGCAGCAGCACCGCGCTCAATACATTCGCCGTTGTGTTTCCCTCCTGTACGCGACCTCGTCTTTTCTTCCTTGCTTTGTTCCAGCGGCACGGAAGGATGTATCCAGACCGGCGTCCATACGCAACGGCGGTGCCGCACCGCGGCTACTGCGCCAAGCCGATCGCCCCCCGGCCGCCGGCCGATGCCCTCGCGATGCTGCGCTCGCACGTCGGCTACGACGATCTGCGCCGCAACGGCCGCGAAGACGACGACGCGAAGTTCACGGCGTCCTCGATGCGGACACTGGCCGGGCGTACCTATCCCCCTCCGACCGCCACCTCGGCCACAGTCCACACCGTTGATACGCAGCGTCTGCTGCCATCCACCGATCGCTCCGTAGAGGAGGCGCTGGCCGCGGCGGAGCTGCAGCCGCCGATTGAGCACGATGCTCTTACCTACCACGGCTGCCAACAGGCCGCTCTGAATGCGGAGCTGCGTGACAAGACGGAAGCTCACGGCGCGGCCAGGTCCGCCCGCATCGCGGCCGTGCGAGAGCTGCTGGCGAGCCTGCCCGCAGAGAGTGCGGTGCTTGGCAACAACGAAGTTGAGAGCCTGCAGAAGTACCTCACTGCGTACCGCTGCACGGAGGAAATGACGGTGCCGGAGACGGAGCTGCTCCCGCCTGAGGAGGCCCCGCTGTGTACGCCGATGGCGGAGGTCGACAGCATGACGCAGCTGCCGCCGGTGCCGTCGGATGCGATGCGGCGGGCGCTGGACGACATGCTGAGCTCCCAGTACTTGTTGGCCCCGCTGGAGAACTACTTGGCTCGGCTGAGCCTTTTGGATAAGCTAAGTGCAATGAAATGGCGTGGAGAGGAAGGTGCTGTGGGGGGCGCCGTTGTCACCACCACGCCTGCCTCGGTGGAATCGACGTCGAAGGGGGCGACGCAAACGGAGGAGACGGTGTTGTGCCCCAGCCGTGCGGCGGTGGCCCTGCACGAGCGTCTGCACTTCAACCCCGGCGACTACTCCGAGCGGGAGCTCAAGAAGTCGGAAGAGGCGCTGCTGGAGCTGCAGCAGCGGGTGCAGGCCGCGAAGCAGCAGAAGGAGGACGCGATTGACGCCAACGACCCGGTCACCGCCCTGCGCAACCTGCACGCCCAGGTGGACTTCTCGAACGACCTGCTGTTACTCTACAAGGCTCGCATGGCACAGGTCGAGATGCACACCGACGACGTGCAGGACTTCCGCTGCGATGTCGTCGCTCTCATCGACGATGCCCGCCGCGCCGCGGAAGCCGTGCTGGTGTACGCGCAGAGGGCACTGCCCACCATCCAGCATGACGTCAGCGCCACCGCGCGTGCGATCAGCGCGAGCGACAAGGCGCTGGATGAGGCGCAGGCTACCGAGAAGGCGGCGGAGGTGCAGATGCGGGAGCAGCTCACCACGATGGATGGCGAATCGCGCGCTCTCTGGAAGGAGGTCCTGGCGCTGATGGAGAAGATATCTGAGAAGGCGCAGGAGCGAGGCCACTACGTCCAGCAGTGCATGTCACGGCGGGAGCAGCGGGCGAAGGTCGTGGCAAAGGTGGAGGCCACGCGGAAGGCGCAGGAAGCACACGCTGAGCGGCTGCGCCAGTGCGAGGAGGTGCTGACGCGGTGGGAGGGCATCGGCAGCGTGTACACCAAGTACGTGGAGGCCTGCGCACCGAAGCTGCTGCAGCACCTCGCGGCTGTCGAGGACGCCCACGACGATCTCACCCAGCGCGAGGCGGAAGGCTACGTCTCCGTCTTTGAGCAGTTCGTCTACGCCGCCGAGGAGGCGCGTGCGAAGCGGCGGACACAGGCGGAACGCATGCGACTGCTGCAGCGCAGCACGCAGCTCAACCAGGCCCGCGCCGATGAGACGCTGGACCCCGACGCGGCCTCGCACGCGCAGCGCCTGGCGGACGCCACTCAGGAACTGGAGGAGGTGCAGCTCTACCTGAAGTACGTGAACGACATGGAGGCAGATCGCCGTGCGGAGGTGGACCCGGTGCTGATGCGTGTACTTGTCCGCCACGCGCAGTCGCACGTGGAGGACGACAACACGGCGGAGTCGCCACCAGCACAGGAACTGCTGGAGAATGGAGGAAGCGCTCCTTCTACCGCTGCTGCTGTTGCAGCGAAGGAGGCAGGCGCTGCGCTCGACACTGAGCCGACGAGGAACAGTCCAGCGAAAGAGCGTGAGACACCTTCTTCTGCCGTCGTGGCAGCCGCAGCGACCTCCACGTCCGACAGAAGCGATGCGCCAGTATCGAACAACGGTGGTGTGATGGTGGCGACGGAACCTGCCGATGCCGCAGCCCCTGCCAACATGACCCATCCGTTTGTCGCGGCTCGCCAGATTGGATTCGCGCATGAGGAAAAGTATCTGCGTAAGCATGAGCAACTGACGGAGCGTGAGCTGCTGGAGCTGGAAGGGAAGCAGACGGGGCTGCGCCACAGCCGCGAGGAGCTGCGGGCCATGGAGGCCAAGTACCGGAATGCAGATGCCATTCGCGCTCTTCTCGGCCTGAGCTAGGTGCGCGCATGTGTCTCCACCTCTCGTTAGCTGTGGATGTACTTTACCAACGAGAGAAAAAAAGAGATAAAGGAGGCACTGCGCGTGACTTCACCGCCCCTGCAATTGCTGCCGTGAGGCGACACCGTCATGTATGAGAACACACTCACACACACACACGCACACCCGGGCATACGGAATAAACAGGCAGACAAAAAAAAAGTGCGGCATGCATTGCGTGTGTGCCAAAAGCGTGCATCCAGCCGCAAATGTATATACATATTTATATATAGTTTTCAGCTTTTCTTTTTGGAATCCTTTTCCTTACGATATATATACATCTATATACATCGATATATATGCATCTATATCTGTATTAACATATAACTATATATAACTATATATATATATATATATATATCTATTAGTATCTATATATGTGTATATGTATATGTAGGCCTCTTTTTTGCTGTTTTTCTCCACATCCTATTGGAAAAGTTTTCACCTTAACGGGCCACGAAACTCCTTAATTGTGTTCTTCGTAATGTTTCTCTCGTATCTATTTATTGTTGATTTTCTTTTTGTCAGCGGTGGAATCGATGAGTGGGGCCTCCTCCGTTGGGTGCAGCGCGTGCGCCGTTTCTGCGAGGGGACCGCCATTCAGCCCTTTTTGTTTCTTTCTTCACCATTCGTGAAGCTCTCGCTCCTCCTCCTCCTCCTCCTCCTCTGAAGAAGAAGAAAAATACTCTTCGTTTCTGCGTCTATCTATCTATCTATCTCTTTTCTTGTTTTAAATGTAGGCATCTTCCATGTAATTTACTTCATCACCAAAATAATAACAATAGAAAAAAGGAAGATGATGAGGAAGAAAAGAAGCAGAGGAGAGAAGGGCAGCGCTGCGGTGAGTCAGACCTGTCCCTTTCCGTTTGTCGTTGTTGTAGCGTCCGCGGTGGACAGATCAACGCCTCTTCAACACGCCCTGGTCTCGCGCCTTGATACGGCGGTGCACACGAATCCGAACGCATCCATTTTTTCTTCTTCTTTTCAGAGAAGCAAACGGATGCTGCGGTGCTCTCATGTTCTCATGTCTCTTTCTCTTCTGCTTCCCAGCCACGACGCCCGATGGCCTGGACGCACGCCTCCTCTCCTTCCACCGCTCTCAGACCACCTCCTTCTCTGCCTCATCTGTTTCTGTGGTGGTGCTGCGTCCAGTGAAGTCCACGCCTCGCTGTGAAGGAGGAAAAAGACGAGACAAAAAACTCGCGGAGCGCTTTTCATTTTGTGTGTTCTCTTCTGACTTTTGTCGAACGCCGGTACTTGTAACATTTCCGCCTTGACGCATCGCATCCTCGCCGGTGTCGTCGTGCTAATAAATACATATATATATATATATATATTAGATAAAACAAGTGGAGAGAGGAGGATGGAGTACGAGCAGACCGAATGCGGCCGGCGGATCGTGGTGGACGCCATCACCCGCCAAGACGTCAACGCCTACCACGATCTGCTCTCTCCCGATGTGCTCCTCGTCACGCACTTCCCCTACCCAACGAGTCTCTCGGACAGCAACATGCAGGCGGTGCAGCAGTGGGTGCAGCTCTCGCAGCAGCGACCGACGAAATCCGCTACTGCGGGAGCAGCGGCAACGGCCAGCAACAGCGGCTCAAAGCGTAGGGCAAGGGAGTTGCTGCAGCAGCAGGAGAAGTACCGCGAGCGCCGGCAGAAGCGGTACGAGGCCTTTCGCAAGCGACGGGAGGGACACCACAGCCCAAGCACGGAGGGCACAGAGGCGGAGGGAGAGGAGGCAGCTGCAGCGACAGATAATGCTACCCAGGCAGATGGTGCGCGCGGCGGTGCGGCCAAGAGCACTTCCGCGGTCGGCGCTGGGGCGGCTGCACACCAACGCGACGTGTCAGCTAAAAACAACACATCCAAGAAGTCCTCTGCAAGTGCCCACAGCGGTGGTGGTGGCAGTAACGCAGCGCGGGTGCCGCTTGGCGTTCGCTGGTTTCGGCAGCAGCAGGAGCAGCTTTCTTCGCCCGCGCAGGGAAGGACCGCAGGCTCCGCGCCTGCTCAGGCCCCCACCGCCTCGGCGACCCAAAACGTCACTTCCGAGAACCCCGCCGCTCTTTCTTATGCGGATGCGGTGGATATTGCCGAGGGGCGCCTGCTCGTGTCGTTCCGGCTCTTCGAACTGCTCCACTGGATCCGCAGCAGCAAAGACACGACGAGCATCGCCCCCATCGAGGTCGACGTGCAGCTTCGCAAAGACATTCTCCAAGAGGACGAGGTGCTACCCATGCCCCCGGCACCGACCACGGTGCAGGAGAAGTACGAGCAGCTGGGCATGCAGTACACGGAGCGCAACCAGCCGCTGAGCTGCATTACGGTGGTCTGGGGGCGCGACTACCTTCTGCTGCGCGACAAAATCTACCTCGACGACGGCCTCATTGTGACGATCCAGCGGACGATGCTGTCGGTGCCGGAGGTGATGACGCGGACGGCGCCGCTGGCTGCGTGGAACCTGCACCAGCCGCGGCAGCAACGGCTGGCAGATCGCAAGACCGCCGCGGGAGGAGGGTCCTCCGCCCCTGCCCCCGGCAAAGTGCAAAACCTGGCCGCCGCCCAAGCCGAGCAGGTGTACAAGGCGGTGGAGTCGTTTTACGGGGTGGCGGCCTCGCGGGTGAACGCCCTCAACACGTCCTGGCCGCTGCTGGACTACTCCTTTCTGGACGCCGCGGAGCCGTCGGCGCTGCTGCGGCTGGCCCCGGCATCCGGCCACGTCCACGTAGGCAAGCAGCCCCGCGCCGCTGCGGACCCACGACTTGCCCAGGGCGTCTTCCTCAACCAAAGCAACGACCCTTCGCCGACGACGGCGCAGTCCGCCAACGCCCGCACGATCATTCGCGCGAAGAACAAGCGCGGCGAGGAGGAGGCCTACGAGTTCAGCAACGAGCGGAATCACTTCGCGATGCTGCAGGAGGATGCGCGGCTCAAGGAGGAGGAGGCGGATGAGTGGGGACTGCACACCGGCACTGCAGCGGGGCCGGCCGCCGCCGCTGCGGGGGGTGGAAGGCGAAACGCCGGCGAGGGCGGCGGGGCGGTGCGCGGTCAGCGCTATGACGCCTCGTGCGTCCGCGTCTCGGGCTGCCATCTGCGGTCCAAAATGGACCAGCTCGTCCCGGTCCTGCACCGCCTCATCGCGAACAGCATCCTCACCCTTCACACCCTCGATTTAAGCCAGAACAGCATTTCCACGCTGCCCGACTTGCGTGCGCTGCCGCTGCAGAGTTTACGGCTTCACGACAACGCCATCGCGGACTGGCGGGTCGTGGAGAGCCAAATCGCACCGCTGCCGTACCTGACAATCCTCACCCTGCACGGCAACCCGATCGCGGAGGAAAAGGAGATCACGGCATCGACCGGCACGGCAGCAGGAAAGCACTCGCGGAGCCGCGCAGGCGCAAATGGGGCAGCGAACACCTCTGGTGAGTCGGCGTACTGGAAGAGGCTGCTAGCGCTGCTGCTGGGCAATCCCGCACGCGTGGCCCCGCTGCGGCAGGTTGATTTCGTGACTCTGACGGCTCAAGACTTCAACGTGGCCGGCGCGCACGCGCTGTTTACGACGGGGAAGTCAGATGTGCTGGACCAGGCCCGCACCATGAACGCGGGTACGTTACGGCAGAGTCAGGGTGCGAAGGCAGCGACGACGAAGGTGGGAGGGGGGGCTGTGTAGGTAAGGGGACAGCGCCGTAGCTCTTTGCGTTCGCCCCTTGTGTTCGCCGTCTCCCTCCCCTGCTGGCGCCCATCTACATCGATGTAATTTATGTATGACGACAGGTGCTGACAAAGCTCAGCGGTGTTGCTAAAGAAAAAGATAAGAAGTACGGCACGGGTCTCCCTTCCCGTTATTATCATTATTATTATTTGTTGTGTAGGGGCGAAGATGTTTGCGATGAGAGAGCTCGAAGAGCGATAAGCGGGCCAGGGCGTTCTCCGCTGGTTTTTCTTCTATTTATCTTTTCAAAGAGCCCAGTTATCGAGACTCTTACTATGTAAAAGAGAAAGAGAGCACACCACCAACATTGGCAGTACATGTTTCCTCGGTCACTGCACCAAAGGTGGTGTTGCGTACATACCCAAAAAATAGTCCGCACTCATCAAGAGTCCGATCTTGCTGTTTTTGGGGCTGCGATCACCTACGGACATCGCTGAAATGGAAAAGGCTGGCGACGCCTTGTCTTACGCAGGTGCAATCGTCTCTGTTCAACAGGCGTCGAATCTGTCCCTTCCCAGCAGCGTTGTGTGGGCAGCCTTAAAATGCATGAAAGACGCAACCACGAAAGTAAAGGCCGCGGTCTTCCTGCGCGTCTTTTTTTCCTGCTCCTATTCAGGAACGAATCGCGGAGAGCCAGACGAGAGGGAGGAGGAGGAAGCAAGTGAAAAGACTGCCGTTGCCACGTGCGGCGCCGCTTCCGCTACGCTGCTGTCCTCTTCTTCCGTCACCGGCCTCTTCTCCTCTTCATCTCGACGAGCTTTCCCTCTCTGTACGCGGCAACTCAATTTTTTTGAAGCTGTGCGTAAACGCAAATCCAAAAGATCCCCCCTTCTTCCTCCCCTTAGAAGTACCTGTTATCTCCCTCCGCCACACTCACTACCCCTTCATGTCGTCCTCAGCCACCGTCGTTGCCTCGCCGGAGGCGTACACCAAGGCTCTCCTGCACTGCTACAAGTACCCAACGCAGCCCGTGATGGGGATGCTGGTCGGCAAGCGGCTGAGCGAGGATGCCGGTGCGACGGGCAGTGGGGGTCAGAGCGGCACCACCGGCGGCAACAACGGGGCTGGAGGCAGCAGCGGCAGCAGCAGCAGCTTCGTCTCCGATGCCGTCCCGCTCTTCCATACGCTGCCCATGACGGCGCCGAACCCGATGCTGGAGGTGGCCTACGCCCACGTGCAGTACGCCGCCTGCACCACCGGCCAGTCCCTCATCGGCGTGTACATCGCGAACGAGCGATTGATGGACAACAAGGTGGCGCCCATCACGAAGAAGATGCTTGATGCCCTGCAGGCCCGCATGCCGTCGCAGACGAAGCTGCTGGTGTGGTTCATCAACAACGAGTGCCTCACCTCGCCACCAGTGGGTCTGGCGATCACCTCGCTCACGGCGGACCGGTGCAACCCGGAGAAGGCGATCCCCCTACCGTCGCAGGCCTCGGCCGAAGAGTCGATTACGTTTGGCCGCTGGAACTCTGACACACTGGCGCCTGGCGCGACGGTGACGGAGGAGGGCGTGATGGAGACGGTGTCGAACGCACTGGACGCGTTTGCGCACTACCGCATCGCCGACCTGGATGACCACGTCGAGGACCCGTCCATCAACTACCTGGAGCAGCCGCTCTCCGCACTGATGACGCGGAAGTGAAAGGAGGACAGAGAGACCGGGAGGGCGTGCTTCTTGCGCGTGTGTGTTCGCGACATGATCACGTGCAGGGGTGCCTTTGCTGCGTATATTCCTATTGTTTTTTTTCCCCTCTACTAAAGGCGTGCCGTTGTGTTTCATAGAGCTGCCCGGCTTCATGCGTTGGGGCAGTCACGCATTGTGTGTGTGCGCGTGTAGGTGTGTTGCGGGTGATGAATAGAAACGCTTGTTGCCGCTTCCGTTTCTTATTCCTCCGTGGGCCGCCCCTCTCCGAAGGGGTTTGCGGATCCAATTCTTGTTCCTGTTTGTTTTGGAAGCGGTTGTGTGTTTCCTCTCTTTTCTATCGAGGCGGCTGTACTTATTTACTTGGAGCTTGTTCGTGTTCTCTCTCTGTGTCTGTGTGCGTGTCTGCGTGCTTGTGTGTGTTGGCCGACAACGGTTTTTTTATGATGGCTTCACGAACTCCGTGCGAGCCGGAAAGGAACGTCGTATTTTTTAAAAGGTTTTTAACATTAAGTAACAAGCACAAGGAAGAGTTTTGTTTATGAAGGGAATCCCACCACAGTGCTGCTGCCGCTGCTGCTGCAGATGATTCGCTGGCCAGAAAACGACAGCAGCGGCGGTTTCGCGGGAGTCCTTGTATTTGGAGGTACGGTGGAGAACGCCGCCTGGGTTGGACGTGTGCCTCAGCAGGTTTATTATTATTATTAAGATTTATTTCGAGTTCTTCTTCAGGCTGCCGCTGCCTTTGATTCAGTATAAAAAGAGAAGATTGTAGTAATAATAATAGACAAAACACACGCTAGCAGAGTCTTGCTGGGTGTTCCTCTTTCGTTCGGCTCTTTCGTTCTCCTTCGGCTCTTTTTCTTTTGGTGGTGGTGGAGCACTCCATCTGCACTTCGAATAGCCTCTTCTGTTGAGCACGAGGAGAGAGCGAGAGAGAAGCAACCAACCAGTGGTTAGAGCAACACGGCGGAGGTGCACGTCCAACTGCGCGGTCTTCCACACGTTGCATGCGTCATCCAACTGCACTTGGCTTCAAATCTTTCCGCTTTCGTCTCCTTTCTGTTCCTCCTCTCACCCCTCCCACTCTTTACCACTCGTCCCCTCAACAAATAATACAATGTGGATATTTCATTCCCCCCCCCTCTCCCCCGCAACAGCAATTTCGTACACCCCCACAACGAAGTACATATATATATATATATATATATATATATTAGTTGCACACGTTTCGCCCTCCTCGTCACTTCTCGTGGCTTTCCTTTGAACAGCATTTTTCTTTCTCACCACTTTTCTGCCACACCGCTCCCCTTTCGGGCCTTTTTCTTTTTCCCTTGCTCTCTTTGCCACGTGTGATTTATACATCGGTATCACAGCTTCTCTCGCACTCGATCCTCTTCTTTTTCCTTTTGTCTGTCTTGTGCTCGCGTCTGCGTGTGTTTCGCGCCTCGTCTCACCTGCGGTGCTGGTGTGTGTGTGTGTAGCGGAGGGGTAACACGCTGTCTCACGCGGCTGTGGAAAAAAGGGGGAAATCAAAAAAGAAAAACAAAGCAAACAGAAAGCACTGGAGCCGGGTGAAGAAAGGAAAGTTGTGGTGGGTTCAGCTCCTTGTGTAGCGGTTTCTCACTCACACACACACGCGGTTTCACACGCATGCAAAAGGATTTTTAGGCGTGATTTGTTTGTCTGTTCGACTTTTTCTTCCTGTGCGTCACTTGTGCGTGTATGTTTGGTCATCCACAGAGGGACGTGTGTTTTTTCTTTATTAAAAACCTTCAGTCGACGATTTCTTCTGCGAGGCGGCCGTGAGCGTCGAGTCATTTGTTTTTGTTTTACTTTCTATTCCAGCGCTTGTGCTGTGTTGTCGGTGTTGCTGCTACGCTACTCTCTCTTTCTCTCTCTCTCTCTGTGTTATCTAGTTTTTCATCTATCTCTGTTCTCCGCACAGCCACTATTAATACGCTTCTTATTACTTCTGTTTATCTCCAAGTTATTTCGTTGGCATAAGTTCTTTTCTTTTCTTCTTTTGCGCTTTGATTGACTCACGTCTGTTTCTTCCTCCCCTCCTCTTCCCTCCTCTTCCCTCCCCTTCTCCCCCCTCTGCTTCTCCTCTACGGGCTGCGGGTTTTTTTGCTGTGGAAAAGCGCACAGGGAAAAGGGAAAAGCGGAGAAGACAAGGAAATACGTATACACATAAAGATCCTCTCACAATTTATTTCTAGGAGGCGTTTTGCTGCTCGTGCAAATCAACGTCGTGACCATCTTGCTCCTGTAAGGAAAGGAAAAGAGGAGAGAGAATCAAAAAAGGGACTTGGGCGAGGTGCTCTTCGCCTTACGCACGTTGTTGTACCTATTATTGGTTCTGATTAAATTGTGGAAATCACTCTGCGAGTGTCGCATGAGAAGCTGCCTTTGCTTAAGAAAGATATCTATTTTTTTTCCGGTTAAAGGAAGAGAGAGAGGGAGCATTGCCGTGCTTCTCACCGCCAAGCTTTTCCTTCTTATTAGAAATAAGGCGGTGTTGTCTCTGTTGAGGATATCACCGTGACAATCTTCTTTCTTGCTTTGTGCCGATATATTTTCTTTCTCTTTCCAATTTTCGGTTTCTGCCGCCGCGCGTGTGTACGGAGGAGGCTGTCTGACCTACAGGGATAAAATCTACAGCAGCACCGCGTTTGCCCCAGAAGCTGCTCTGCCTTTCTCTTTTGTTGTTCCCATTGCTGCTGCGGTTTGTGCTGACTCTGTCGTGCTGAGGCGCTTGTTCCACCCACCCTCACCCCCCTCACGTGCGCAAACCACCATAGACAGAAGCGTGCGCGTTCAGATCCTACGACGGGGACCTACCATTTTTGTTCTGAGAAAAATCTATTGTTATTATTATTATTACTATTATTACTATTTTCCGTTTGCTGTTGTCACGGGACGTGGTGGCAGCTGCCGCAAGCGGAGGACGTGCGATTTTACTTTGCCCTTTTGTCGTTTGCTGTAGCACCGACCTCTATCGTGCCTTGTCGCACTGATCTCAAAAAAGAGTAGCACGGAGAAAGGAAGAGAGCTGCTGGAGCTCGCCCTGCCCGTGTTTTTACGCGGTGCTCGTTGCACCTCCTCGGTATTCTTGTTCTTATCTGTTAATTCCGACTCGGTAGTGTCGTTCACAGCGAGGCCGGTCAGAAGGGGAAATGGATCCTCGCTTCCTCGCAGACTTTTTCGGTTCCTTTGGGGCGGACGGCGCGCAGTCCCACCTGCCGTGGAACATCGAAGGCGAGTTAGCCGGACCCGGTAGAGGCTTCGGCGAGGGCCTCCGCATCGCAGCGAACGGCCGCGAGTGGCGCGTGCTCGAGGTTGGTGTGGCGGAGGATGACATGGATCAGCCACCCTACCGCAGCGACTCGCAGCTGCGCGATGCGGCGCGGGTGCTGCCACCGGTGTGTTTTGCGCCGCTCGTATCGCAGTACACCCGTCTGCTGCGCGACCCTCGGTGGGCAGTGCAGGACGTGCCGCGGATCATGTCGGCCATGCTGCACGATCCAGTCCTGTTTCACGTGATGGATGCGAATCCGTTGGCGCCGCTGAGCGACTACCGCGTGACGGCCATGACGCGGTGGTGGGGCGTGGTGGCGAAGCCGGCGCTGCGCTACGACTACAACAGCGGACGTCCGCTGCGAGGGGTGGTGGAGGAGACGGGGACGGAGACGGAGGAAGAGGTGCAGCAGCAGCAGCGCAGTAGTGGCCGCCCTACCGGAATAGGCGAAGCAGAAGAATGCAGCACCGTGAACGAAGACGAAGAAGATGTCGCCGCCGCCGGCTGTCCGCGAGACAGGCGGATGCCCTTCGAGGAACTGCGCCAGCGCTATCGTGACATCAAAACGGTTCTCACGCTCATCGTGGCGACGAGCGCGCCCTACCGCTGCTCTCGGCCCGCCAACGCGGCCGTCTCGGGCTGCACGGCGCGGCTTGTCTTCTGCAAGGACCCGTCAATTATTTACCTGGGTCTGCTGCTGAACACCGTGCTGCGGGAACTGCCGCGGAAGGTGCTGTGCAGCATGTCCGTGTTTCGCCTCATCGCCGAGGGCTGGGGAAACTCGCCATCGCTGCAGGCGATACTGCAGGCCGCCTGGGAGGACTACCAAGACACCGTGGAGGAGATCCGTGTGCTGCTGAGGGCCGGCACTGCCGCCGCCGCCGCGGCAACCGAAGAGGAAGGGGAGAACTCCGCTTCGGCGTCTGCTCGCGCATCACCCACCGCGGTGCCCACACCGGCGGTGGAATATCAACTCTGTCAACCACAGCAACAGCATCGTCCGCGCCGCTCCCCACCGCACCTCCGCTTCCCCTCGCAGCCTCACGAAAGCGCAGAGGACTCTCAAACGACCACGTCCGCCACCTCCTCCTCTTTCGGAGCGACCGCGGCGGTGTCCGAGAACGGGCAGCCGGTGGAGTTCGGCATCCCGCTCGGGCGGGAGCGGGTCAGCGCCACACGCGCCGGCGCCTCCAACGTCTTCGCGCCGAACTCCTTCGATGCGTTCCAGCAGCGCTTCGACGGGTTGGGGCGCCGCTTTGGCGGCAGCGGCGTATCGGAAAGTGTATTCCGCGCTGCTCGAACGCCTCCGTCACTCGTCACTGCCGACACGGCCGCAGGAGGGGCGACGTCGGCGGCGGCGGGCGATCGCCGCAATCCAGCCGCCGCGGGCACCACCACTCCTCCTCCTACTACCACCGCGACGGATGCTTCAGCAGACAGCAGCAACGCGACCTACCGCACCCAGGATGCGGATCGCATCTGCCTCGAGAGCATGCGGGAGTGCGCGCAGTCGCCGGAGTTGCTGCTGTGGTGGGCCCGGTGCCGCCTGCTCGCCTATCAACTACTGGACAGCTCAGCTCGGGTAAGCGTGGAGTCGACGCGTGCCCTCGAGTTCTTCCGACAGCTGTGGTCGTGTGCGCCGCTGGTGCGAGAGATTCTGGAGGACGATCACGAGGCGTTGCTGAGCGCGTCGTTGGACGTAGAGAAAACGACGACGCCTGCCTCTCATGAGAGGGGCTCCAGTGAAGTGGGGCCGGCCGCAGCAGCGGAGGCGGAGGAGCAAAGCCAAGGGGAGAAAGGAACTCCTGTCAGGGCGACACGACACGCAGAGGCGACGAAGGCACTGGAGGCGCTGCAGCGGCGTGCCCGTCGTCTCTACGCCGCCCTCGTCGGCACCGTCGCTGACGTGTCAAAGTTTTGGTTCTCCATCCGTGTGGCTCAGTCCACGCTGAACGCCGTCTCCTCCAGCGCACCAGAGAACAACGTCGTGTGGTCCATCGTGAACGCCACCGTGCCGCCGCGGCGTCGCTTCCAGCGGGAGGAGTTTTCGAGCTACGCCGAGCACTGGCAGTACGCTCTTCTAGTGGACGACTACGTCACCCAGCCGATGGGCTTCTGCGTGTCGATGCGGGGCCGCACGATGGTCACCCAACTCCTCCACGTCTTGTCCTCCTACCCCACCTTCTACCCTGCGCTGGTGACTCGCACCCTGGCGATGCTAAACCGGCGCGAGATGTTTGTGGCGGAGCTGAACGGCCGCCTTGTCGCCGCGGTGACCCGCTGTCTGCGCTTTTACCTCCCACCGATGCCGCCGGTGCAGCCCATCCCGCCTGCCGTCGTCGCACCGCCTGCCGTTACCAACAGTACTACTAGTACTACTGCAACGGCATCCCCATCACCAACTACGGCAGACGGCACACGCGACCACCGTGGGGCAGCTGCCGCCTCATCCGCCTCCTCTCCCCCCTCCGCCTCCCCCGCGTCTTCGATATCCACTTACTACTCGCCCCCGTCGGAACACCTAGATGCGGATGGGCCGGCCACGGACACAGTGTCTGCCCAGCCGGCGGAGTCGAATGGTCACGCCGCTGCCTCCGCAACGGAAGCGGTGGCGGAAGGGAGAGAGACAGCCAACGTCAACGGCGCGGACGCGTCTTCGAGTGGGCTCAACTATGAAGCCTACATCCTCAGCGACACGGACGTGGAGGCATCGGCGGGCGACGACGACGACGAGGAGGGCGGCATCCACAACGCGTCCAGCGCACACCGCAGCGGCCGCCACGATGCGGGTGACGCGGGAAAGGAGGAGGATGGAGAGAGGGAGTTGGAGCGACACCCGCGACTGCGCCGCCGGGCTGCGAAGAAGGCCGCCCTCGCCCGTCTCGAGGCGCTGCGCCGGCGGCAGGAGGCGGCGATGCCGGTGCTGACGACGAAGGCCTACGACGCCATTCTGACGTGTCTTGATGTACTTCGCATGCTGGTGCGCCACACGCACGTCTCTGTGAACCCCATTGGCGTTCTGTTCACGGCGCCGACGTCGACGGCCACCACCGCAGCGACGACGGCAGCAGAGGCGGCAGGGGCCTCGCCGTCGTCAACAGGCCCGGTGCCGGACCCCGCACCACCGGCGTCGTCTCCTCCACAAGCCGCAGAAGGCGTGCCCAACCGCGCCGCTGACGCCACGGTGGGAGTGACAAGCGATGCCACGGGTAGCGCGAATCGCGGCAACCCGAGCGACGACCTCTGCCGTCACCGCCGTGAATCCCGCTACGAGCCGTCCCCCTTCAAGCCACAGAGTGACCTCTACACCCTGCTGCATCAGCTCGTGCAACAGACCCGCTACGGCCCGCTTGCGATGGCTGCGCTGCGGTTCTTCTCGGCGTGTGTGCATTACAACGTGCGGGACATGGTGCCGCTCTTCACCGAGCGAGGGCTGCTGAATACCGTCTTGGCCATCGCCCGCCGCCCGTGTCCGTCATCCGTGCCACCGCCGCCGCCACAGCTCAGCATGCGTGATCGTTCGCACCGAAGCCAACGGCATGAACATTATACTAGTAGCGTGGTCAGCGGCGCCGCCTCCGCTCCTGCTGCTGCTGCTGCGCCAGCGGAGGCAGCGATGCCGGCGTTATGGTTTGCGCTAGACTCGCTGGAAGAGACAGGCCTGCCGAACATTCCGTCTCGTGACGCGTCGCCGCCTTCTGCGGCCGCTTTGGCTGCCGAGGCTTCGCCGGATAGCAACGCGTCCATTTGGCAGTGCCCACTGCTCACGGCCGACCCGCCCCCCTCGCTGCTCGTGCGCTACATCCCGCAGGAGGACCCGTACCTGAACACCGTGTCGGTGCGCATGGTGCTTCCGGAGTTCGTGGAGGCGATGACGGTGCATCAGGCCACCCACGCGGTGTTTCGCAAACACCTGCAGTGGATCCCGGCCTCGCTAGACGGCTTAGTGGTCACCGCTCCGCTTTCCACCTCGACGCCGGCGGACATTCGTGCCCTGTGGGAAGACGAAGAATGGGAGACATTGGCCGAAGGCGGCGACCCCTCGCACCTGGCGGAGGCCATGAACGAGGAGGAAGGAAGGTCGAGCGGTGGCGCACGGGAGAAGGCGGTGCGGCAGCGGCAGCAGCAGCGTGCCCAGCTCGAGTGCCGCAGCAGCGTCACCTATAAGCGCCTTCTGCGGTCACTGCTGGCGTCACGCAATGCCAGTCGTTTGTGGGAACGCCACTCTAGTCCGCACAGCGAGACAGCAAGGCCGACCACGGACGCGGCGCCCCAACAAGGAGTGCCGTTGGTGTCCACCCAGGCCGTCGATGCCTCGCTGATTCGACTGGTGGAACTCTGCCGTTTGAACCTGAAGCGGGAAGAGGTGGGCTACAAGATTCTGCAAGGCTCGGTGAAGGACATGAGCCGTGTGCTGACGGAGGTGCTGCAGCCTTCCACGGAACTGATGGACAAGTTGAAGCCCGCCCTCCATCACCAGCTGGCGCAGCTCGATACTCGGGTGTGGCAGTTCGCCGACGCGGTGCGAGCAGGCGCCACCCGCGCCAAGCCGTTCGCGCCCTCCTCCTACGGCCCCTCTGCGTCGGCAGCGGTGACCTTCCCACGCAACTTTAGCACTGCCTCGTCCGACGACGCACCGCTGCACGCATCGACGTCGTCAGCAGAAGTCAAAAGGAGGCCGCGGCGAGTCTTTCCCGCTTCACGCGACGATTTCTTTCAGCTGCTGGTGCGTGCGATGGAGCTGTGCCGCAGCTTCAACAACTTCTTCGCCTTCTTTTCGGGGATGGACTGGACCGGGCAGCGGCGCGGCCCCCGGCTGGCGCGGAATAGCGCGGAACGGCAGGAGGGCATGCAGGCGTTGAGGGACGTTCTCAACGGCACGGTGGAGAAGTTCCACCGCGCGATTCGGCGGCTGTGGTCTCTGATGGGGTGTCAGATTCCACTGGACCTGCGCGGCACGCCGCTGCACATCTGCGAGCTGGGCACCGCGGACGGTGAAGGCTCCCTGCTGAGCTACGTGCAGGTGGTAATTGGCCAGGGTATTCACCCCCGCATCTTGAGTGATTACCTGCGCAGTACACAGCCGTCGCCGGTGCTGGAGGCGGTGCTGCGGTCGACGGTGCGCTGCATCCTGCACCACTCCACGCGCAGCCTCTTTCACCTCCACAGCCCTGCCGTCAGCACCGCCGCGACACAGAACACCAAGGCGGCACCCACAACGACTGCTGACAACAGCGGCGAAACAAATCCGCAGTCGATGGCGCAGCAGGCGTTCTGGATGGAGGCAGAGGATGCCGAAAAACGAGACACGCTCCTCAGCGACCAGAGCTTCCGTCAAGCAGAGCTGCGCCGGCTGCTGCGCGCCACCGATGCACAGAGCAGCGTTCAAGGCGTGCCGGAAGCCTGCAACAGTGCCAGAGGAGAGGCGGAGGCGCAAACGGGGCTTTCAACGAACGCCGCTGCGGCGGCTCTTGGAGAAGGTCACGGCAGCGCAGAAGCTCCAGCGACGCGCCCCGTTGAGCAGCCCCCTTCCGGCTGGCGTGTAGACCCGAGCGACGTCACCGCGGCATCGCCGGAGGCCGAAGCAATCCGCCACGAGCCCGTGCTTGTCGAGAGCACCGGCTATCCCTGCTACGACTGTGTGTCCAACGTGCTTCGGCCGCTGAGCATGGGTGATGGCATCTTCCTTCGACAGCTGCTGGAGGCGTGGCGGGCGACCGCAGCGAGCAGCAGCAACACCAGCACCATCAACGTAGCTGGTTTCGGCGCCGTCGCGGGCGGCCCGAACCGGCGCGACGCCGACGGCGCACAGTGGAGAGGCGTCTTCGGGGACGTCCTCCATCACGTGGTGGACGCGGCCATCGTGCGAGCCCCGCTGAGCTGCGACGACGTGCCGAACCTGCTGCGTAGCCTGCGCAGCGGTGGCGGCGTGCACGCTGGAACGACCAGCGCCCTCCTTTCCCTGTACGATCGAAGCGCGGAGGCCGGCACGGCATTCAGCGACGGCACAAGTGGTGGTGGCCGCTCTCCGGCGGCCGCGGCGACTGGTGGTGGCCGGGACGTGCCGGCGGACCCCAGCGATCAACTCATGCGGTTTCTCCTGCAGGACAACCGCAACTACGTCAGCGAGCCGGCAACGGCGTGGATGACGGCGGAGGCGTGGCGCGTGGCGACGATGGAGGTGGACGCATCGAGTGGCGGTAGCGCCCCTGCGTCCGCTGCGACAGGTGCGGGGTTGACGGAGCAGCAACGTGCGGGCACCGCACTGCGACCCCTACGCACAAGTAGCGACGGCACCACCACTGCTGCGGCAGGTGTTTCTGCCTTCTCCCCCGGGTCGCCTCCAGCGTCGGGTACTTCCCCTCCTCCTTCGCAGAGCCCACCCGCCGAAACGGCCTTTGCGTCGGGGCTTGAAGACGTCGCGCTTCGTGTGGAGAGCGAGGAGGCGGGCTTCAATGCACTTCGGTTGGCCATCAGCTCTTCGACCTCCCCCTCCCCTTCCTCCGCGGTTCTCACGCCCACGCCGCAGACAACCTCCGCTGGGGTGCCAGCGCACCTGACGGCGGGCGGTGCCGGTGTGCCAGCCGAGGAAGGACCTGGTTTTCTGCCCGCACGGACAACGGAGAACGCGGCTGACCGACCTATCGACGCGCCTCCTCTCTTCGTCCCACTGGACCCCATGAAGGCACTGCAGCAGTGGATCTTCATGACCCTCTTCAACGGCCGCCGCCGAGGCATGACACAGGTCATGGACAGCTTCTCCCACATCACCACCTACCGCTCCGACAGCCGCACCCGCGCGATGCTGCCGCTGAACGTGTCAGCCCTCCAGCGGACGGTGCAGGCCGACCTGGTCGCTGCGTTTGAGAGGGCCGTGTGTGGCGCGTACGCGGATGCGCTGACCCGGGAGCAGTGCCACTCGCAGACGGCAGCCATCCGTGCAAGCGAGCCGGAGAAGTACGCGCGGGCGGTCGACGAGATCGTGGCGACACGGCGCCACTGGCGCGCTGCCGCCGCGTCTCCGTGCGGATGCTCGGCATGACGCCGCCTCCGGTTCTACGTTTCC